>NW_027250908.1:0-86841 GCF_044704955.1 Pristiophorus japonicus | reverse complement strand
AGAGAGATGGGGGGGAGTATTCCCCAACCCCGCCTTCACCCCCTACTCTCCAACTCCTCACCCCAACCCCTCCTTCACCCCTACTCTCCAACTCGTCACCCCACCCCCTCCTTCACCCCTACTCTCCAACTCTTCACCCCAACCCCTCCTTCACTCCTATTCTCCAACTCCTCACCCCAACCCCTCCTTCACCCTACTCTCCAACTCCTCTCACCCCAACCCCTCCTTCACCCCTACTCTCCAACTCCTCACCCCAACCCCTCCTTCACCCCTACACTCCAACTCCTCACCCCAACCCTCCTTCACCCTACTCTCCAACTCCTCTCACCCCAACACCCCCTTCACCCCTACTCTCCACTCCTCACCCCAACCCCTCCTTCACCCCTACACTCCAACTCCTCACCCCAACCCCTCCTTCACCCCTACTCTCCAACTCCTCACCCCAACCCCTCCTTCACCCCTACTCTCCAACTCCTCACCCCAACCCCTCCTTCACCCCTACTCTCCAACTCCTCACCCCAACCCCTCCTTCACCCCTACTCTCCAACCCCCCTCACCCCAACCCCTCCTTCACCCCTACTCTCCAACCCCGCACACCAACCCCTCCTTCACCCCTACTCTCCAACTCCTCACCCCAACCCCTCCTTCACCCCTACTCTCCAACTCCTCACCCCAACCCCTCCTTCAGCCCTACTCTCCAACCCCTCACCCCAAACCCTCCTTCACCCCTACTCTCCAACTCCTCACCCCAACCCCTCCTTCACCCTACTCTCCAACTCCTCACCCCAATCCCTCCTTCACCCCGACTCTCCAACTCCTCACCCCAACCCCTCCTTCACCTCTACTCTCCAACCCCCCTCACCCCAACCCCTCCTTCACACCTACTTTCAGGTATTAGCATTTACAAAAATATACTTCAAACTGTTTTTTATACTGGGATGGTGCTGATATTTACTTTAGTGACAGCTGTATAAGAAAAATTGTACAACTCCTCACCACAACCCCTCCTTCAAACCTGCTCTCCAACTCCTCACCCCAACCCCTCCTTCACCCCTACTCTCCAACTCCTCACCCCAACCCCTCCTTCACCCCTACTCTCCAACCCCTCACCCCAACCCCTCCTTCACCCCTACTCTCCAATCACTCACCCCAACCCCTCCTTCACCCCTACTCTCCAACTCTTCACCCCAACCCCTCCTTCACTCCTATTCTCCAACTCCTCACCCCAACCCCTCCTTCACCCTACTCTCCAACTCCTCTCACCCCAACCCCTCCTTCACCCCTACTCTCCAACTCCTCACCCCAACCCCTCCTTCACCCCTACACTCCAACTCCTCACCCCAACCCCTCCTTCACCCTACTCTCCAACTCCTCTCACCCCAACACCCCCTTCACCCCTACTCTCCAACTCCTCACCCCAACCCTCCTTCACCCCTACACTCCAACTCCTCACCCCAACCCCTCCTTCACCCCTACTCTCCAACTCGTCACCCCAACCCCTCCTTCACCCCTACTCTCCAACTCTTCACCCCAACCCCTCCTTCACTCCTATTCTCCAACTCCTCACCCCAACCCCTCCTTCACCCTACTCTCCAACTCCTCACCCCAACCCCTCCTTCACCCTACTCTCCAACTCCTCTCACCCCAACCCCTCCTTCACCCCTACTCTCCAACTCCTCACCCCAACCCCTCCTTCACCCTACTCTCCAACTCCTCTCACCCCAACCCCTCCTTCACCCCTACTCTCCAACTCCTCACCCCAACCCCTCCTTCACCCCTACACTCCAAATCCTCACCCCAACCCCTCCTTCACCCTACTCTCCAACTCCTCTCACCCCAACACCCCTTCACCCCTACTCTCCAACTCCTCACCCCCAACCCTTCCTTCACCTCTACTCTCCAACTCCTCACCCCAACCCCTCCTTCACCCCTACTCTCCAACTCCTCACCCCAACCCCTCCTTCACCCCTACTCTCCAACTCGTCACCCCAACCCCTCCTTCACCCCTACTCTCCAACTCTTCACCCCAACCCCTCCTTCACTCCTATTCTCCAACTCCTCACCCCAACCCCTCCTTCACCCTACTCTCCAACTCCTCACCCCAACCCCTCCTTCACCCTACTCTCCAACTCCTCTCACCCCAAAACCCCCTTCACCCCTACTCTCCAACTCCTCACCCCAACCCCTCCTTCACCCCTACACTCCAACTCCTCACCCCAACCCCTCCTTCACCCCTACTCTCCAACTCCTCACCCCAACCCTCCTTCACCCCTACTCTCCAACTCCTCACCCCAACCCCTCCTTCACCCCTACTCTCCAACTCCTCACCCCAACCCCTCCTTCACCCCTACTCTCCAACCCCCCTCACCCCAACCCCTCCTTCACCCCTACTCTCCCAACCCCGCACACCAACCCCTCCTTCACCCCTACTCTCCAACTCCTCACCCCAACCCCTCCTTCACCCCTACTCTCCAACTCCTCACCCCAACCCCTCCTTCAGCCCTACTCTCCAACCCCTCACCCCAAACCCTCCTTCACCCCTACTCTCCAACTCCTCACCCCAACCCCTCCTTCACCCTACTCTCCAACTCCTCACCCCAATCCCTCCTTCACCCCGACTCTCCAACTCCTCACCCCAACCCCTCCTTCACCCCTACTCTCCAACTCCTCACCCCAACCCCTCCTTCACCCCTACTCTCCAACCCCTCACCACAACCCCTCCTTCACCCCTACTCTCCAACCCCTCACCCCAACTCCTCCTTCACCCCTACTCTCCAACTACTCACCCCAACCCCTCCTTCACCCCTACTCTCCAACTCCTCACCCCAACCCCCCCTTCACCCCTACTCTCCAACTCCTCACCCCAACCCCTCCTTCACCCCTACTCTCCAACCCCTCACCCCAACCCCTCCTTCAGCCCTACTCTCCAACCCCTCACCCCAACCCCTCCTTCACCCCTACTCTCCAACCCCTCACCCCATACCCGCCTTCACCCCTACTCTCCAACCCCTCACCCCAACCCCTCCTTCACCTCTACTCTCCAACCCCCCTCACCCCAACCCCTCCTTCACACCTACTTTCAGGTATTAGCATTTACAAAAATATACTTCAAACTGTTTTTTATACTGGGATGGTGCTGGTATTTACTTTAGTGACAGCTGTATAAGAAAAATTGTACAACTCCTCACCACAACCCCTCCTTCAAACCTGCTCTCCAACTCCTCACCCCAACCCCTCCTTCACCCCTACTCTCCAACTCCTCACCCCAACCCCTCCTTCACCCCTACTCTCCAACCCCTCACCCCAACCCCTCCTTCACCCCTACTCTCCAATCACTCACCCCAACCCCTCCTTCACCCCTACTCTCCAACTCTTCACCCCAACCACTCCTTCACTCCTATTCTCCAACTCCTCACCCCAACCCCTCCTTCACCCTACTCTCCAACTCCTCTCACCCCAACCCCTCCTTCACCCCTACTCTCCAACTCCTCACCCCAACCCCTCCTTCACGACTACACTCCAACTCCTCACCCCAACCCCTCCTTCACCCCTACTCTCCAACCCTCACCCCAAACCCGCCTTCACCCCTACTCTCCAACCCCTCACCCCAACCGCTCCTTCACCCCTACTCTCCAACCCCCCTCACCCCAACGCTCCTTAACCCCTACTCTCCAAGTCCTCACCCCAACCCCTCCTTCACCCTACTCTCCTACTCCTCACCCCAACCCCTCCTTCACCCCTACTCTCCAACCCCCCTCACCCCAACCCCTCCTTCACCCTACTCTCCAACCCCCCTCACCCCAACCCCTCCTTCACCCCTACTCTCCAACTCCTCACCCCAACCCCTCCTTCACCCCTACTCTCCAACTCCTCACCCCAACCCCTCCTTCACCCCTACTCTCCAACCCTCACCCCAACCCCTCCTTCACCCCTACTTTCCAACTACTCACCCCAACCCCTCCTTCACCCCTACTCTCCAACTCCTCACCCCAACCCCTCTCTCCCTACTCTCTCCAACTCGTCACCCCAACCCCTCCTTCACCCTACTCTCAACTCCTCCCCCAACCCTCCTTCACCCCTACTCTCCAACTCCTCACCCCAACCCCTCCTTCACCCCTACTCTCCAACTCGTCACCCCAACCCCTCCTTCACCTCTACTCTCCAACTCCTCACCCCAACCCCTCCTTCACCCTACTCTCCAACCCCTCACCCCAACCCCTCCTTCACCCCTACTCTCCAACTCCTCACCCCAACCCCTCCTTCACCCTACTCTCCAACTCCTCTCACCCCAACCCCTCCTTCACCCTACTCTCCAACTCCTCTCACCCCAACCCCTCCTTCACCCCTACACTCCAACTCCTCACCCCAACCCCTCCTTCACCCCTACTCTCCAACTCTTCACCCCAACCCCTCCTTCACTCCTATTCTCCAACTCCTCACCCCAACCCCTCCTTCACCCTACTCTCCAACTCCTCTCACCCCAACCCCTCCTTCACCCCTACTCTCCAACTCCTCACCCCAACCCCTCCTTCACCCCTACACTCCAACTCCTCACCCCAACCCCTCCTTCACGCTACTCTCCAACTCCTCTCACCCCAACCCCCCCTTCACCCCTACTCTCCAACTCCTCACCCCAACCCTTCCTTCACCCCTACTCTCCAACTCCTCACCCCAACCCCTCCTTCACCCCTACTCTCCAACTCCTCACCCCAACCCCTCCTTCACCCCTACTCTCCAACTCCTCACCCCAACCCCTCCTTTACCCCTACTCTCCAACTCCTCACCCCAACCCCTCCTTCACTACTACTCTCCAACCCCCCTCACCCCAACCCCTCCTTCACCCCTACTCTCCAACCCCTCACCCCAACCCCTCCTTCACCCCTACTCTACAACTCCTCACCCCAACCCCTCCTTCACCCCTACTCTCCAACTCCTCACCCCAACCCCTCCTTCACCACTACTCTCCAACCCCCCTCACCCCAACCCCTCCTTCACCCCTACTCTCCAACTCCTCACCCCAACCCCTCCTTCACCCCTACTCTCCAACCCCTCACCCCAACCCCTCCTTCGCCCCTACTCTCCAACTACTCACCCCAACCGCTCCTTCACCCCTACTCTCCAACTCCTCACCCCAACCCCTCCTTCACCCCTACTCTCCAACTCCTCACCCCAACCCCTCCTTCACCCCTACTCTCCAACTCTTCACCCCAACCCCTCCTTCACCCCTACTCTCCAACTCCTCACCCCAACCCCTCCTTCACCCCTACTCTCCAACTCCTCACCCCAACCCCTCCTTCACCCCTACTCTCCAACCCCCCTCACCCCAGCCCCTCCTTCACCCCTACTCTCCAACCCCTCCTTCACCCCTACTCTCCAACCCCTCACCCCAACCCCACCTTCACCCCTACTCTCCAACTCCTCACCCCAACCCCTCCATCACCCTACTCTCCAACTCCTCTCACCCCAACCCCTCCTTCCCCCCTACTCTCCGACTCCTCACCCCAACCCCTCCTTCACCCTACTCTCCAACTCCTCTCACCCCAACCCCTCCTTCACCCCTACTCTCCAACTCCTCACCCCAACCCCTCCTTCACCCCTACATTCCAACTCCTCACCCCAACCCCTCCTTCACCCTACTCTCCAACTCCTCTCACCCCAACCCCCCCTTCACCCCTACTCTCCAACTCCTCACCCCAACCCTTCCTTCACCCCTACTCTCCAACCCCTCACCCCAACCCCTCCTTCACCCCTACTCTCCAACTTCTCACCCCAACCCCTCCTTCACCCCTACTCTCCAACTCCTCACCCCAACCCCTCATTCACCCCTACTCTCCAACTCCTCACCCCAACCCCTCCTTTACCCCTACTCTCCAACTCCTGTAGAGTGGACAAGGGAGAACCAGTGGATGTGGTGTATTTGGACTTTCAAAAGGCTTTTGACAAGGTCCCACACAAGAGATTGGTGTGCAAAATCAAAGCACTTGGTATTGGTGGTAATATACTGATGTGGATAGAGAACTGTTTGGCAGACAGGAAGCAGAGAGTCGGGATAAACGGGTCCTTTTCAGATGGCAGGCAGTGACCAGTGGAGTGCTGCAGGGTTTAGTGATGGCACCCTAGCTCTTTACAATATACATCAATGATTTAGATGAAGGAATTGAGTGGAGTATCTCCAAGTTTTCAGATGACACTAATCTGGGTGGCGGTGTGAGCTGTGAAGGGGACGCTAGGAGGCTGCAGGGTGACTTAGACAGGTTAAATGAGTGGGCAAGTGCATGGCAGATGCAGTATAATGTGGATAAATGTGAAGTTATCCACTTTGGGAGCAAAAACGCGAAGACAGAATATTATCTGAATGGCGGCAGATTAGGAAAAGGG
The DNA here is from genome assembly GCF_044704955.1 of Pristiophorus japonicus. NCBI lineage: Eukaryota > Metazoa > Chordata > Chondrichthyes > Pristiophoridae > Pristiophorus > Pristiophorus japonicus. The sequence goes on along the minus strand of NW_027250908.1, from coordinate 80,463 downwards.
GAGGTGCAATGAGACCTGGGTGTCATGGTTCATCAGTCATTGAAAGTTGGCATACAGGTACAGCAGGCGGTGAAGGCTTCAAATGCTATGTTGGCTTTCATAGCTAGGGGAGTTGAATATAGGAGCAGGGAGGTCTTATTGCAGTTGTACAGGGCCTTGGTGAGGCCTCACCTGGAATATTGTGTTCAGTTTTGGTCTCCTAATCTGAGGAAGGACGTTCTTGCTATTGAGGGAATGCAGCGAAGGTTCACCAGACTGATTCCCGGGATGGCTGGACTGACATATGAGGAGAGAGTGGATTAACTGGGCCTTTATACATTGGTGTTTAGAAGGATAAGAGGGGATCTCATGGAAACATATAAAATTCTGATGGGACGGGACAGGTTAGATGCGGGTAGAATGTTCCCGATGTTGGGGAAGTCCAGAACCAGGGGACACAGTCTTAGGATAAGATGAGGAGAAACTTCTTCACTCAGAGAGTTGTTAACCTGTGGAATTCCCTGCGCAGAGAGTTGTTGAAGCCAGTTCATTGGATATATTCAAGAGGGAGTTAGATATAGCCCTTACGGCTAAAGGGATCTAGGGGTATGGAGAGAAAGCAGGAAAGGGGTACTAAGGTGAATAATCAGCCATGATCTTATTGAATGGTGGTGCAAGCTCGAATGGCCGAATGGCCTACTCCTGCACCTATTTTCTATGTTTCTATGTTTCAAGCATAACCTCCCTGCTCGTATTCTATGCCTTGGCTAATAAAGTCTAGTATCCCGTATGCCTTCTTAACCACTTTATCTACCTGTCCTGCTACCTTCAGGGATTTGTGGACGTACACTCCAAGGTCCCTCTGTTCCTCTACACGTCTCAGTGTCCTACCATCTATTGTGTATTCCCTTTCCTTGTTGGCCCTCACCAGATGCATTACCTCACACTTCTGTGGATTGAATTCCATTTGCCCCTGTTCTGTCACCTGATAGGTCCATTGATACCTTCCTGCAGTCTACAACTTTCTTCTACATTATCAACCACACGGCCAATTTTCATATCATCTGAAAACTTCGTGGTCATACCCCCCACATTCAAGTCTAAATCACTGATGTATACCAGAAAAAGCAAGGGACCTAGTACTGAGCCCTGTGGAACCCCACTGGAAACAGCCTTCCAGTCACAAACACCCATTGACCTTTAACCTTTGCTTCCTACCTCAGCCAATTTTGGATCCAAGTTGCCACTTTGCCCTGGATCCCGTGGGCTGTTACTTTCATGACCAGTCTGCCATGTGGGACCTTATCAAAAGCTTTGCTAAAATCCACAGACACGACATCAAACACAACACCGTCATCGACCCTCCGTGCGACCTCCTCAAAAAATTCAATCAGGTTAGTCAGACACGACCCTCCATTAACCAATCCGTGCTGACTGTCCCTGATCAATCCGGGTCTTTCTGAATGAAGATTTATCCTGTCCCTCAGAGTTTTTTCCCAATAATTGAAAGTCCAAATTGGGGGAACTGAATCTTATTTTGTCATCCCATCGAGATTGGGGCCAGAGGGACAATAAATAATATTAATAAATAAATTATTTTAAAAATCGGTGATCAGACCTGCAGTATGTACAATATAGAAGCTGACCAAAATCAGGCCGTTTGGATTGGATTTGGAGACTAAAACCGAACAAACCCTCAGTGGAGACTCGCCTCCCATTTAGTAAACTCCAGAAGATATTTTATCCGGTGATTTCTATTAATTTCAATTAATTGAATGTTGTAACTGACGGGTTCAATTAATGTTTATTTTCTAAATGCAGCTCTGGACCCTCAGACTGACCCGGGTGATTGACGACAGCTCCGAACCAATAGGAAGAGCGGGGGCGGGGCTGGAGGACCAAGCAGGTGGTTGGTCCTCCAACCAATTAAAGTGTGAGGGGGCAGAGCTAGTGGCAGCCAGTGGGCGGGGCTGCACCCAGATCTCCCTCATTGGCTGAAACTCTGCCCCATTGTTGAAGCTGATTTCTCTAAACTCCAGGAGGAAACTGGACCTTTGTGTTGTGGCTTTAAACAGATGGAACCCTGTGGGGTGGAGCAAACATTGCAACGTTTGGGAGTGAAATGGATTCATTCAGGACAGACAGCAGGGATTATTTCAGGAAGTAACACAGTGCAGTGAGAAAGGAAATGCAGTGGATGTTGTGTAGATGGATTGTCAAAAGGTGTTTGATATGGTTCCGGACAGGAGGCTTGTTGATCAAATTAAGGCTCACGGTGTTGTGTATGGAGAAAAAGTCAGACTGAACACTGAGCTCAAAGTAAAGTGTAACCTTAAGTCTTTTAATGCAGGTCTCCAGAGTGCCTCTCCAACCTGTGAAGCCTCCTTAAATACCTGTGCTCCCAAGGGATTATGGGATCCCTTGGGACTCCAGGGGATGAGCCCTCTGGTGGCTGTACAGAGTAAATACAACTCCACATATATAACACTTCCCCGCCCCCCCCCCCCCACCGCCCAAAGTCAATAGTGTAACTATTTACAATGTGAATCGATCTGGGGCCCTTCTTGCCCTAGTTGATCGGCTCGGTGTGAAAGCTGGTGTTGTTGAATCATTTGTTGGGCCCTCGCTGGGCTGCTGTGCAGCTGGCCTTGCTGGGCTGCCTGGTGTGTTGGACCCAGCAGGGCTGCTGTGGATGATGGGTTCTGCTTCGTGATCAACCATGGTGCCGGTTGCCACTGGTGTGTGTGTTGGGGGATCAAAAAAGGTAGGGTCCAAGGTGGGTTGCTCAGGATAGTCCGTGAATCTGAGTTTGATTTGGTCCAAGTGTTTACGGTGAATGAGCCTATTTGAAAGTTTGACCCGAAACACCCTGCTCCCCTCTTTGGCCACGACAGTGCCGGGAAGCCACTTGGGACCTTGTCCATAATTTAATACAAATACAGGATCATTGATTTCAATCTCGTGTGACACATTTGCGCTATTATGGCATGCACTTTGTTGAAGCCGTCTGCTCTCTACCTGTTCATGCAGATCAGGGTAAACCAATGAGAGCCTTGTTTTAAGTGCTCTTTTCATGAGCAGTTCAGCAACTGGGATCCCAGTGAGTGAGTGGGGTCTTGTGCGGTAGCTGAGCAGGACTCGGGATAGGAGAGTTTGCAGTGAGCCTTCAGTTACCCTCTTCAAGCTTGATGGTTTGCACTGCTCTCTCTGCCTGACCATTGGACACTGGTTTAAACGGGGCAGATGTGACATGTTTGATCCCGTTACGGGTCATGAATTCTTTGAACTCAGCACTGGTAAAACATGACCCGTTGTCGCTCACCAGGACATCGGGTAAGCCATGTGTGGCAAACATGGACCGCAGGCTTTCTGTAGTGGCAGCGGACATGCTAGCCGACATAATCTCACATTCAATCCACTTGGAGTACACGTCTACAACCACAAGGAACATTTTACCCAAGAACGGGCCTACATAGTCGACATGTACCCAAGACCATAAACTTAGCGGCGCCTCCCTGGGTATATTGCTTAACAGCGAGCATGTATTACATCTGTGAACGCAGGACTCTCAGTCCGCATCGATACCGGGCCACCACACGTGGGATCCGGCTATCGCTTTCATCATTATGATGCCTGGGTGGGTACTGTGGAGGTCATTGATGAAGGTGTCTCTGCCCTTCTTGGGGCCCACTACTCAATTGCCCCACAGAAGGCAGTCTGCCTGTATAGACATTTCATCTTTGCGCCGCTGGAACGGCTTTATCTCTTCCTGCATTTCTACTGGAACACTGGACCAGCTCCCGTGAAGCACAGAGCTTTTGACTAGAGATAATTAGGGGTCCTGGCTTGTCCAGGTTTTGATCTGCTGGGCAGTGACTGGTGATTGCTCACTCTCAAATGCTTCCATAACCATGGCTAGATCTGCGGGCTGCGCCATTTCCACCCCCGTGGTGGGCAATGGCAGCCTACTGAGAGCATCGGCACAGTTTTCTGTGCCTGGCCTGTAGCGGATGGCATAGTTGTATGCGGACAACGTAAGCGCCCATCTCTGGATGCAGGCCGATGCGTTGGTATTTATCCCTTTACTCTTGGAAAACAGGGATATAAGTGGCTTATGGTCAGTTTCTAAATCGAATTTTAGCCCAAACAGGTATTGATGCATTTTCTTTATCTCACAGACACACGCTAACGCTTCTTTTTCAATCATGCTGTGGGCTCTCTCAGCCTTAGACAGACTCCTGGATGCATAAACAACCAGTTGCAGTTTCCCAAAATCATTGGCTTGTTGCAATACACACCCGACGCCATATGATGACGCATCACAAGCTAGTACCAAACACTTACATGGATCATACAACACAAGCAATTTGTTTGAGCATAACAATTTTCTCGCTTTTACAAAGGCATTTTCTTGGCTTTTGCCCCAAACCCATTCGCCCCCTTTTCATAGTAAGACATGTAGTGGTTCTAGCAGTGTGCTGAGACCCAGTAAGAAGTTACCAAAGTAGTTCAAGAGTCCCAGAAACGACCGCAGCTCCATCATGTTCTGTGGCCTCGGTGCGTTCTCGATTGCCTCCGCCTTCGCGTTGGTGGGCCTGATGCCGTCCGCCGCAATCCTCCTTCCCAAGAACTCCACTTCAGGTACCAGGAAAACGCACTTCGAGCGTTTTAACCTGAGCCCCACGCGGTTGAGTCGACTAAGAACCTCCTCCAGGTTCTGCAGGTGCTCGACTGTGTTCCGACCTGTGACTAAGGGGTCGTCCTGGAAGACCACGGTGTGAGGGACTGACTTCAGTAAACTTTCCATGTTTCTCTGGAATATCTCCTGCTGATCGGATTCCAAATGGGCATCTGTTATAAACAAAGAGACCTTTGTGCGTGTTGATGCAGGTGAGGGCCTTCGATGATTCCTCCAGTTCCTGCATCATGTAGGCTGAAGTCAGATCCAGCTTCGTGAACGTCTTTCCTCCTGCCAGAGTTGCAAAGAGGTTGTCGGCTTTTGGTGGTAGGTATTGGTCCTGCAGGGAGAAACGATTGATAGTTACTTTGTAATCGCCACAGTTTCTGACGGTGCCGACTCTCTTGAGGACTGAGACGATAGGACTGGCCCACTCGCTGAACTCGATCAGTGAAATGATGCCCTCTCGTTGCAGCCGGTCTAGCTCGATCTCTACTCTTTCTCTCATCATGTACGGTACTGCTCTCGCCTTGTGATGGATGGGTCATGCTCCTGGAATTAGGTGGATCTGCACTTTTGCTCCTTGGAATTTCCCAATGCCTGGTTCGAACAGCGAAGGAAATTTGTTTAAGACCTGGACACACGAAGTGTTGTCAGCGGGTGATAGCGCTTGGACGTCATCCCAGTTCCAGCGTATCTTTCCCAGCCAGCTCCTGCCGAGCAGCATGGGACCATTGCCCGGTACTACCCAGAGTGGTAGCTTGTGCACTGCTCCATCGTAGGAGACCTTTACGGTAGCCCTGTCGATTACAGGAATCAGTTATTCATGTAAGTTCTTAGTTTCGTGCGAACTGGAGTTAAGACTGGCCTAGAGGCCTTGTTGCACCACAACCTTTCGAAAGTCTTTTTGTCCATGATGGACTGGCTCGTCCTTGTGTCCAGCTCCATTGACACTTTAAGTCCATTTAGTTCAACATTCAGCATTACCGGGGAACAGTTCGTGGTGAATGTGTGCACTCCATGTACCTCTGCCTCCTCGGTCTGAGGCTCTGGTTCATCGTGATCCTCCATGGATCTGTCCTCCTCTGCAACGTAGTGGTTTGCAGGTTTAACAGGCTTTGCAGCTTGCCTGCACACTCTTTGGAGGTCTCCCATTGTTCCACAGCCCTTGCAAACGTACTCTTTGAATCGGCATGAATGGAAACGATGATCACTCCTGCAGCGTCAACAAGGTGTTAACGGCCTTGCATTCATCACCCTTGATGGTGGACTCTGAGTCATCTGTGGACAGGCAGCTGCAGGTACGTGTGACCTGCCCTTACGTTACGATTCAAAAACAACATCACTTTGTTCACAGTACTTGCAGCAGCACTTGTGTGCTGAGAGATTTGCTTCGTATTGTCACTGGTGGCAATGAATGCCTGGGCTAATGCTATGGCCTTACTCAAGGTTGGGGTCTCTACAGTCAAAAGTTTGTGAAGTATGGTTTCGTGGCCAATGGCACGTACGAAAAAGTCTCTGAGCATGTGCTCCAAATGTCCTTCAAATTTGCAATGTCCTGCAAGGCTTCTTAGCTCCGGGACATAACTCGCCACTTCCTGGCCTTCAGATCTTTTGTCGGTATAGAACCGGTACCTCACCATCAGAACGCTTTCCTTCGGGTTCAAATGCTCTCGGACCAGCGTGCACAAATCATCGTACGATTTCTCTGTGGGTTTCACTGGAGAGCAGATTCTTCATGAGGCCATACGTTGGTGCCCCACAGACGGTGAGGACGATCGCTCTTCGTTTGGCAGCGTTCTCTTCCCTATCTAGCTCGTTGGCCACAGTATTGGTCGAGTTGTTCCGCAAAAGTTTCCCAATCATCTCCCTCCGAGAATTTCTCCAGGATGCCCACTGTTCTCTGCATCATTGGGTACGCTATCTGTATCTCGTCACCAGTTGTTGTGTATGGAGTAAAGAGTCAGACAGAACACTGTGAGCTCAAAGTAAAGTGTGACCGTAATCTTTTATTGCAGGTCTCCAGAGTGCCTCTCCAACCTGTGACGCCTCCTTAAATACCTGTGCTCCCAAGGGATTATGGGATCCCTTGGGATTCCAGGGGATTAGCCCTCTGCTGGCTGTACAGAGTAAATACAAGTCCACATATATAACACACGGTGTTAAAGGGAATGGGGCAGATGGAGAGGAAGTTGGGTAAAGGACAGAAAACAGAGAGTAGCGGTTAATGGATGTTCTTCAGACTGGAGGGATGTAAACAGTGGTGTCCCCAGGGTCAGTGTTGGGACCATTGTTCTGCTCAATATAGAGAAATGATCTGGGCTTGGGTATATGGGGCAAAAGATCAAAATCTCCAGGGAACGCCAAAAATGGGGAGCGTGGGGAACTGTGAAGAGGACTGTGAGTGAGTTCAGTCTGAATGTACAGGTTTGTAAATGAGACAGGTAGATGTCAGATGAAATTTAGTGCAGAGAAATCTGATGCGATACATTTTGGGAGGAAATGTACATTAAATGGTAACATTTTAAAAGGTGTGGAGGGGTAGAGAGATTTTGGGGTGCAAGATTCTAGCTAATGCCATGTCTTATTAATTCGCAAGTTCGAGACTCCAGTGTCAGCAACTTTAATACCTTAATAAGAAATATAAGATGAGCAGTTTCTCAGTCGACTGCCGTACCTTATACTGACCCATCAATCAGAGTAAAGATGCAAGTCCCACGTATCCACAGTAACTGACACCAGGTCAGCCCGCTGGATGGAACCTCGGGGGCCCTGAGCTTGATCTCCGGTGTCTCCAGTCCCCACTGCCCCCTTACATCAGTCTCCCCTCACTTTTATACCCTGCACTGATCCACCTCTGGCACCAGACTCTTCTTTGTCTTCTCTGCTGGGTTTGGGCAGGAAGTGAGGAAAAGACAGCTGGAACTTCTCTAATCTGTGATTTACAAGGACACTTTCCCTGGTTCCCAGCAGTTACTTTTCTTCAGTAATTTTCTCATTATTCCTAAACTACCTGCCTGCTGCTAATTCTTATAGTTTCACAATTACAGGTAAAACATCTCACATTATGATCTAATCTACTCTATTACTCTCACTGGTTTAAGCTGGAAGAAGCACTGAGGGTAGCAAGGGCACAGAATGTACTCTGGGTGAGGAACTTCAATGTCCATCACCAAGAGTGGCTCGGTAGTACCACTACTGACTGAGCTGGCCAAGTCCTGAAGGACATATCTGCCAGACTGGGCCTGCAGCAGATGGTGAGAGAACCAACACGAGGAAAAAACCTACTTGACCTCGTCCTCACCAATCTACCTGTCGCAGATACCAACAATGACGGACAGGTAAAGACCATCTGGTGTATCGAGTCTGTCCCACATGGAGATACATCTGTCTATGACAGCATTGGTAGCAGTGATCACCGCACACAGTCATTGTGGAGACAAAGTCACACCAAAGACACTCTCAAATGTGTTGTGTGGCACTATCACCGTGCTAAACAGGATAGATTCAGAACAGATCTAGCAGCTCAAAACTGGGCATCCATAAGGTGCTGTGGGCCATCAGCAGCAGCAGAATTGTATCCACCACAATCTGTAACCTCATGGCCCGGCATATCCCTCACTAACATTACCATCAAACCTGGCTCAATTAGGAGTGCAGAAGAGCATGCCAGGAGCAGCACCAGGTGTACCTTAAAATGAGGTACCAGCCTGGGGAAGCTGCAACACAGGACTACATGCATACTGAGCAGTGGAAGCAGCATGGTATAAACAGAGCTAAGCAATCCCACAATCAATGTATCAGATCAAATCTCTGCAGTCTTGCCACATCCAGTCGTGAATGAACACAAGAACATACACAAGAATGAGGAGCAGGAGTAGGTCATTCAGCCCCTCGAGCCTGCTCCGCCATTCAATAAGATCACGGCTGATTTTCTATCGCAAATACACTTTCCTGCATTATCCCCATGTCCCTTGATTCCCTTAATATCCTATGCTGGGTTCAGTTCTACATTCACTGGTTCCCCTCCCTCTCCTCCCTGAAGATGCTGACTCTGGCTGGGTTCAGTTCTACACTTACTGGTTCCCCTCCCTCTCCTCCCTGAAGGTGCTGACTCTGGCTGGGTTCAGTTCTACATTCACTGGTTCCCCTCCCTCTCCTCCCTGAAGGTGCTGACTCTGGCTGGGTTCAGTTCTACATTCACTGGTTCCCCTCCCTCTCCTCCCTGAAGTGCTGACTCTGGCTGGGTTCAGTTCTACGCTCACCAGTTTCTCGCCACTATGTGACCCATGTGCCCAAACTCCATGTGTGAACCTCGACAGTGAGTGTCGACAGGGTATTTCAGTGTCCTCACCTGAGGCCTCACACATGCATTTTCCAGCAGGGTCACTGGACACTCCTCCCAATGGCTCAGTGTGTAAAGGCATGTAGGGTCTGTCCCCCACCATCCCCACCCCAACTGTAAAATGGATTGTAGAATAGAATATAAAACCCACGGATGGTGGGACTGGTTAATAAAACCAAACCTCAGTACAAACACCCAGAGGGTGGGCTATACAGTAAGGGCTTCATTCAAACATTGCAGCGAAACGATGACTCATTGAGAGACTGGAAGGACATCATCAGAGACAATGATACAGGATACCTGCCATCAATCGAATCAACACAGGCAATAGCACCAGACGCCGGCCATGCACACCTTCAATGGTCCCTGGTCCCCGTCAAGAAGGAAGAGGGACATTCACACATTCCTCAACTGTGGAGCCAGATCTGTTCCCAAGGATAGTTTGCATTGTACTACACAGCAGGAGAGCTGATCATGTCCCTGTCTGGGCCAGGGGGTGGAATACACTGATGATCCAGAGGTAATTAACCATCGGAAGAGTCGCCAGGGGAACAGCAGGAAATATGTTTGATGCTGTGATTATGAAGTCGCATCAAAAGAGGACCACTTCGGAGCGAGGGCAGTGCAGTGAAGGAGGATGCAGGGTGGTCACCTGGTCCCGGCCTACAATCGACACCGGAACAACCAGCTGTGTGGGTGATTATAAGTTTCAGTCAGACTGTAGGGGAATTCGTCCGAGTAGTTTTGTAATCGCAGTCTGATCGCGGAAGGGTTTTAAAGTGTGATATTTCATGTTAGGTTTCAGGTAACCTCGTGTCGGGGTTTTGTATTGTGGGTTCTGTGTTATTCCGGTTAAATCTCAGGGAGGTTGTGTACTGGGGAATAACACAAGTTCAATAAACGTACAAGTTTAAGGTTGAGCCAAAACCCTGAGCCGAGAGTATTTTGTTCCTGAAGTCAAGAACTGTTGGTGAGGGGTTACGGAATCTCTTGCACCCAGTGTGACTGAGTCATAGTTCCGCAATTCAATTAGATCGTGGCTGATCTGTATCTTAACTCCGTCTACCTGCCTTGGTTCCATCGCCCTTAATACCCTTGCCTAAGAAGAATCTATCAATCACTGTTTTGGAATTTTCAATTGGCCCCCAGCCTCAGTTTTATGGTGAACAGAGTTCTGGATTTCCACAACACTTTTAAGAACATTAGAAATAGGAGCAGGAGTAGGCCATACGGCCCCTCGAGCCTGCTGCACCATTCAATAAGATTCAGGATGATCTTGTACTTCAGCTCCACTTTCCCGTACTATCCCCGTATCCCATGATTCCTTTAGTGTCCAAACAGCGTTCTATCTCAGCCCTGAATATACTCAATGTCTCAACATCCACAGTCCTCTGGGGTAGAGAATTCTAAAGATTGATGACCCTCTGAGTGCAGAAATTTCTCATCAGCTCAGTCCTAACTGGCTGACCCCGTATCCTGAGATTATAACCCTTAGTTCTAGACTCTCGAGTCAAGAGAAACAGATTCTCACCATTTGTGTGAGGAAGTGCTTCCTGACATCATCCCGGAACCTCAGTGGTGGGAAAATTATTGGGAACAAATTCTGAGGGACAGGATAAATCTTCATTTGGAAAGATATGGATTAATCAAGGACAGTCAGCATGGATTTATTAAGGGAAGGTCATGTCTGACTAACTTGATTGAATTTTAAGAGGAGGTAACAAGGCGGGTTGATGAGGGTAGTGCATATGATGTAGTGTATATGGATTTTAGCAAAGCTTTTGATAAGGTCCCACATGGCAGACCGGTCACAAAAGTAAAAGCCCATGGGATCCAGGGCAAAGTGGCAATTTGGATCCAAAATTGGCTCAGGCTGTAAGCAAAGGGTAATGGTTGATGGGTGTTTTTGTGACTGGAAGGCTGTATCCAGTGGGGTTCCGCAGGGCTCAGTGCTGGGTCCCTTGTTTTTTTTTGGTATATATCAATGACTTGGACTTGAATGTTGGGGGTATGATTAAGACGTTTGCAGGTGATACTAAAATAGGTTGTGTGGTTTAGAATTAAGAAGAAAGCTGCAGACTGCAGGAAGATATCAATGTACTGGTCAGGGAGGCAGAACAGTGGCAAATGGAATTCAATCTGGATAAGTGTGAGGTAATGCATTTGGGATGGTCTAACAAGGCAAGGGAATACACATTAAATGGTATGACACTGAGAATTGTAGATGAACAGAGGGACCTTGGGGTGCAGGTCCACAGATCCCGGAAGGTGGCAGGCCAGGTAGATAAGGTGGTTTAGAAGGCATATGGAATACTTTCCTTTAATAGTCGAGACATGGAATACAAGAGCTGGGAGGTTATGCTTGAACTGGTTAGGCCGCAGCTTGAATACTGCGTGCAGTTCTGGTCACCACATTACAGGAAAGATGTGATTGTACTGGAAAGGGTACAGAGGAGATTTACAAGAATGTTACCTGGACTGGAGAATTTTGGCTATGAGGAAAGATTGGAGATGCTGGGTCTGTTTTCTTTGGAACAGAGGAGGCTGACATAAGACCTGATTGAAGTGTATAAAATTATGAGGGGCCTGGATAGAGTGGATAGGAAGGACCGGTTTCCCTTGGCAGACGGGTCAACAACCAGGGGGCAACAACCAGGGGGCATAGATTTAAAGTAATTGGTTTAGAGATACAAAGGGAAATTTCTTCACCCACAGGATGGCGGGGGTCTGGAACTCACTGCCTGAAGGGTGGCAGAGGCAGAAACACGCACCACATTTAAAAATACTTGGATGTGCACTTAAAGTATCATCACCTACTGGGCTACGGACCAAGAGCTGGAGAGTGGGATTAGGCTGGATAGCTCTTTGTCGGCTGGCACGGACACAGTGGGCTGAAATGGCCTTCTTCCATGCTGTAAATTTCAATGATTTTATGATTAATAACCAAGATGAATTGACCAAGTGTAATGTATCCAACTTTGCTGATGATACAAAACGAGGTGGGACAGTAAGCTGTGAGAACACAAGAGTCTGCAAGATATATCGATAGACAATGTGAGTGGGCAGTAAGGTGGCAGATGGAGTATAATGTAGGGAAATGTGAGGTTATTCACTTTGGTAGGAACAATAGAAAAACAGAATATCTTTTAAATGGTGAGAAACTTTTTAATGTTGGTGTTCAGAGAGATTTGAGTCCTCGTGCAAGAAACACAGGAAGTGAGCGTGCAGGTACGCAAGCAATAAGGAAGGCAAATGGTATGTTGTTCTTTATTGCAAGGGGTTGGAGTATAAGAGTAAGGAAGTCTTGCTACAATTGTACAGGGCCTTGGTGAGACCACACCTGGAGTACTGGGCACAGTTTTGGTCTCCTTATCTAAGGAAGGAAACACTTGCCTCGGAGACGGTGAACAAAGGTTCACAAGATTGATCCCTGGGATGAGAGGGCTGTCTTATGATGAGAGATGGTGTAGAATGGGCCTGTACTCTCTGGAGTTTAGAATAATGAGGTGTGATCTCATTGAAACATACAAGGTTCTAAAGGGGATTGACAGGTTAGATGCTGAGAGGTTGATTCCCCTGACGAGAATGTCTAGAACTTGGGGCACTGTCTCAGGATAAGGGGTAGGCCATTTAAGACAGAGATGAGGAATTTCTTCACTCAGAGGGTTGTGAACCTTTGGAATTCTCTTCCCCAGAGGGCTGTGGATGCTCAGTCTATTCAAGGCTGAGATAGATAGATTTTTGGACTCTCGGTGAATCAAGGGATATGGAGATCAGGCGGAAAAGTGGAGTTGAGGTCGATGATCAGCTGTGATCTTATTGAATGGTGGAGCAGGCTCGAGGGACCTTATGGCCGACTCCTGCTCCTATTTCTTATGTTGACATCCAGAGGGCTCTAGATTTATTAGTCCCACCCTTTTTCTTTAAGGTAACATACTTCCTCTGAACCCTCATTATCTCCTCCTTGAAAACCTCCCACTGCTCTGAGACTGATTTAGCTTCAACATAAGAACATAAGAATTAGGAGCAGGAGTATGCCATTCGGCCCCTCGAGCCTGCTCCGCCATTCAATGAGATCACGGCTGATCTTCTACCTCAACTCCACTTTCCTGCACTATTCCCATATCCCTTGGTTCCCTTTATATCCAAAAATCTATCGATCTCTGTTTTGAATATTCTCAAAGACAGAGCTTCCACAGCCCTCTGGGGTAGAGAATTCCAAAGATTTACCACCCTCTGAGTGAAGATGTTTCCCCTCATCTCAGTCCTAAATGGCCAAATCCTTATTCTGAGACTGGGACCCCTGGTTCTAGACTCCCCAGCCAGAGGAAACATCCTCCCTGCATCTACACTGTCAAGCCCTGTAAGAATTTTTCAATGTTTCAATGAGATCACCTCTCATTCTTCGAAACGCTAAAGAATATAGGACTAGTCTACTCAATCTCTCCTCATTGGACAATCCTCCATCAGTCTGGTGAACCTTCCTTGGCATCCTCAATGGCAAGTATATCCTTCCTTCGGTAAGCAGCCAAAACTGTGCACAATACTCAGCTGCAGTCTCACCAGGGCCCTATATAATTGCAGTAAGACATCTTTACTCTTATACTCAAATCCTCTTGTAATAAAGACCAACATACCATTTGCTTTCTTAATTACTTGCTGTGCCTGAATATTAATTTTGTGATTCGTGTACAAGGACACCAAGGTCCCCCTGAACACCAACATTTCCCAATCTCTCACCATTTCAAGTAGCTGTTTCCAGTCCACTTTGGCTAAATCACATCTCAGTTTAGTAAAATTGGCTTTTCACTAATTGAGAACTTTTATTCCTGGTCTATCTTTGTCCTTTTCCACAATTATCCTAAACCTAACTGAATTAAAGCACCAAAAAAGCTGTCCCACTGATAGCCCTTCCATCTGCCCAGCTTCAGTCACTAATACTAAGTCCAGAACTTCCCCCTCTCTTGTTGGGCTTGCTAGGGACTGGCTAAAAAGTTCTCCTGGTCGCTGACCCCTCTGTGAAGGGAAATGGGTCCTTCCTATCCACTCTATCTAGGCCCCTCATAATTTTATACACCTCATTAAGGTCTCCCCTCAGCCTCCTCTGTTCCAAAGAAAACAAACTATTAAGAGGGTTGGTGGGCTGGAGGAGGTTACAGAGATAGGGAGGGATGAGGCTTGAGGGATTTGAACAAATGGATGAGAATTTTAAAGACTGATGCTACCAGCCGTCTCGCCCAGCAGAGAACGTGACTCACTACCAACAGGGGGATGTTACTTTAACTACTACGAATGCATAATGGGTCAATTGTACATCCCTGTCTGGAGTAAAAATAAAACGGGGAAGGTGGCTCAACCGTGGCTAACAAGGGAAATTAACGATAGTGTTAAATCCAAGGGAGAGGCACATAAATTGGCCAGAAAAAGGAACAAACCTGAGGACTGGGAGAAATTTAGAATTCAGCAGAGGAGGACAAAGGGTTTAATTAAGTGGGGGAAAATAGAGTACGAGAAGAAGCTTGTCGGGAACATAAAAAGTGACTGCAAAAGCTTCAATAGATATGTAAAGAGAAAAAGATTAGTGAAGACAAATGTAGTTCCCTTGCAGTCGGATTCAGGTGAATTTATAATGGGGAACAAAGAAATGGCAGACCAATTTAACAAATACTTTGGTTCTGTCTTCATGAAGGAAGACACAAATAACCTTCCGAAAATACTCGGGGACCGAGGGTCTAGTGAGAACGAGGAACTGAAGGATATCCTTATTATGTTAGGGAAATTGATGGGATTGAAGGCCGATAAATCCCCGGGGCCTGATAGTCTGCATCCCAGAGTACTTAAGGAAGTGGCCCTCGAAATAGTGGACGCATTGGTGATCATTTTCCAACAGTCTATCGACTCTGGATCAGTTCCTATGGACTGGAGGGTCGCTAATCTAACACCACTTTTTAAAAAAGGAGGGCGAGAGAAAGCGGGTAATTATAGACCGGTTAGCCTGACATCAGTGGTGGGGAAAATGTTGGAATCAATTATTAAGGATGAAATAGCAGCGCATTTGGAAAGCATGACAGGGTCGGTCCAAGTCAGCATGGATTTATGAAGAGGAAATCATGCTTGACAAATCTTCTGGAATTTTTTGAGGATGTAACTAGTAGAGTGGACAAGGGAGAACCAGTGGATGTGGTATATTTGGACTTACAAAAGGCTTTTGACAAGGTCCCACACAAGAGATTGGTGTGCAAAATCAAAGCACATGGTATTGGGGGTAATATACTGACGTGGATAGAGAATTGGTTGTCAGACAGGAAGCAGAGAGTCGGGATAAACGGGTCTTTTTCAGAATGGCAGGCAGTGACTAGTGGAGTTCCACAGGGCTCAGTGCTGGGACCCCAGCTCTTTACAATATATATCAATGATTTGGATGAAGGAATTGAGTATAATATCTCCAAGTTTGCAGATGTCACTAAACTGGGTGGCGGTGTGAGCTGTGAGGGGGACGCTAAGAGGCTGCAGGGTGAATTAGACAGGTTAGGTGAGTGGGCAAATGCATGGCAGATGCAGTATAATGTGGATAAATGTGAGGTTATCCACTTTGGGAGCAAAAACGCGAAGACAGAATATTATCTGAATGAGTGGCAGATTAGGAGGTGCAACAAGACCTGGGTGTCATGGTTCATAAGTCATTGAAAGTTGGCAGTAAAGAAGGCAAATGGTATGTTGGCCTTCATAGGGGATTTGAGTATAGGAGCAGGGAGGTCTTATTGCAGTTGGTGAGGCCTCACCTAGAATATTGTATTCAATTTTGGTCTCCTAATCTGAGGAAGGACGTTCTTGCTATTGAGGGAGTGCAGCGAAGGTTCACCAGACTGATTCCCGGGATGGCAGGACTGACATATGAGGAGAGACTGGATCAACTGGGCCTTTATACATTGGAGTTTAGAAGGATGAGAGGGGATCTTATAGAAACAAAAAAGATTCTGATGGGACGTGACAGGTTAGATGCGGGTAGAATGTTCCCGATGTTGGGGAAGTCCAGAACCAGAGGACACAGTCTTAGGATAAGGGGTAGGCCATTTAGGACTGAGATGATGAGAAACTTCTTCACTCATAGAGTTGTTAACCTGTGGAATTCCCTGCCGCAGAGAGTTGTTGATGCCAGTTCATTGGATATATTCAAAAGGGAGTTAGGTATGGCCCTTACGGCTGAAGGGATCAAGGGGTATGGAGAGAAAGCAGGAAAGGGGTACTGAGGGAATGATCAGCCATGATCTTATCGAAGGGTCGAATGCCCTACTCCTGCACCGATTTTCTATGTTTCTATGAGAGGAAAATCAATCTCTGTCCCTTTAACTAACAGCGACATGGAAAGAGGGAAATGAATGACCTTTAAACACCTGGCCCACTTGGCACTGAAGTGTCTGAAACTCATAATAGGAACTCCATAGAAATAAAATACTGACAAATGTTAAACTGTTTTGTTGACAAAAGAAATCTCGATTTAACTTAAAAAAAAATTGTTCAATGGGTTCACACTGACTCACCTGACAGGCCGACTCAGGATCCACCCCTCAAGCACCGCGATTGGTTGCAGAACACGCTGCTCCCTTGGCCCTCCGGCCTCTGAGCTCTCTTCCTATTGGTTCCCAGGGCAATCAATCACCACTCGCCAACATTACGCTGCCAGATGAAGTTGAGAGGTTCGAAGGAAGAAATAAATTGAGGCCGTGAATCTAAGTTAAGAAATAAAATTAGAGAAGCATGATTAAATGAACGAGGAGGGGCAATATAAACTAAAGGGTACAATCCAAAAGGGAATGCATGAACAGTGAGACCTGCGGGAACATGTGCACAAATCGCTGAAGGTGGCAGGATAGGTTGGGAAAACAGTTAAAAAACTTACAGGATCCTGGGCATCATCGAGTACAAAAGCAAGGAGGTTATGATGAACCTTTGTAAAACACTGGTTCGACCTGAACTGGAGCATTGTGTTCAATTCTGGGCACCGCACATTAGGATGTGATGCCTTAGAGAGGGTGCAGAAAAGATTTACAAGGATGATTCACGAGATGAGGGACTTCAGTTACGTGGGTAGACTGGAGAAGCTGGAGTTGTTCTCCTTGGAGCAGAGAAGGTTGAGAGGAGAATTGATAGAGTTCAAAATCATGAGGGGTCCGGACAGAGTTGATAGAGAGATACTGTTCCCATTGGCGGAAGGGTCGAGAACCAGAGGAGACGGATTTAAGGTGATTGGCAAAAGAACCAAAGGCGACGTGAGAAAAATCTATTTTACACAGCGAGTGGTTAGGATCTGGAATGCACGGCCTGAAAGGGAGGTGGAGGCAGACTCAATCACAGCTTTCAAAAGCGAGGTGGATAAGTATCTGAAAGAAAACATTTGCAGGGCTGGGGGAAAGGGCGGGGCAGTGGGACTCGCTGGGAGCCGGCAAGGGCTCGACGGGCCGAATGGCCTTCGGTGCTGTAACCATTCTCTGATTGTGTGAGCAGAACCACTCTGTTCCCTGACTCAATCAAAAGCCTTCCTGATTGTGAGCACCTGTTAAACCTGCCCTACACCTTCACTGCTCCAAGGATGCTCCTGGGCACGGCCAAGGCTGCCATCAGCCGGTCCAGGCAGCAGGCGGTCGAGGGGGTCGTTCAACCTGACTGCCTGCCTCTCTTCCGCTCTTACATCCGGTCCAGGGTGTCCTTGGAGATGGAGCACGCGGTGTCCACCGGTACGCTCGCGGCCTTCCGCGAGAGGTGGGCACCGGAGGGACTGGAGTGCATCATCACGCCCGGCAACCAAATTTTAATTTGATTTTACGTTTTAAAGTTTAATTTGTTTTAATTGCCGGTGCTTTTAGTGTCCCCTTCCCTTTTATAGGGGGCACCGGAGAAATTGTGATTTTAGTGCCCAAAAAAAAAAAAAAAAACACAAAAAAAACCAAAAAAAAAGGAAAAAAAGGGCCTTGTAAATGTCTGGTGTGTCACCCAGGTCGGGTGGCACAGTTTAATGTTTATGTTTTGCAGGTAGACTCTAAAAGAGTTTCACTGCTCCAAGGATGCTCCTGGGCACGGACAAGGGTGCCATCAGCCGGTCCAGGCAGCGGGCGGTCGAGGGGGTCGTTCAACCTGACTGCCTGCCTCTCTTCCGCTCTTACATCCGGTCCAGGGTGTCCTTGGAGATAGAGCACGCGGTGTCCACCGGTACGCTCGCGGCCTTCCGCGAGAGGTGGGCACCGGAGGGACTGAAGTGCATCATCACGCCCGGCAACCAAATTTTAATTTGATTTTACGTTTTAAAGTTTAATTTGTTTTAATTGCCGGTGCTTTTAGTGTCCCCCTCCCCTTTTAGAGGGGGCGCTGGGAAAAATGTGATTTTAGCGCCCAAAAAAAAAAACCCCAAAAAAAAGAAAAAAAAAAAGGGCCTTGTAAATGTCTGCTGTGTCATCCAGGGCGGGTGGCACGGTTTAATGTTTTTTTTGTTTCACAGATAAACTCAGAAAGAGTTTCACTGCTCCAAGGAGAACCACCCCAGATGCTGCAGCCATCATCTTATTAATGGCGGCAGGCTCAAGGGGCCAAATGGCCGACTCATCTCCTATTTCTTATGTTCTCATGTATTCATGTCACTGGTCCCCATCCTGCACCTGATGGCCTCTCTGCAGTAAGATGGCCGCCGCGCATGCTCCCTGCCCTGCAATGGGACAATGGAAAGGATTGTGATGTCAGGAAGCCCCGCCCTGTCACTCCCTGCTCCCCGCGGCGGATGGACCCGTGCTGCCCAAAGATGGCGGCCGAACTCCCCGACAGTAACCAAGGCCCGTCCACGCCCGAAGGTGCCCTGCATCCGCCACCGACTCGGCGACGAAATCTCGCTGCCCGCGCGTGTACGTGAGTCTGTGAGTCCGCAGGGAGACTGGGCGCGCTGCCCGGGCCGCTCCTCCATCCTCCACGGTGGCAGCGAGACATCGTCCGTCCGCGGGTAATCTCCCACAATAGGCTGGTCCCGTGCCTGCACACAACTCCCCCCCGCCTCACCCGGGCCACCGAGCTCAAAGGCCACGAGCGGAGCCCACCAACAAACCTCCAACCACTCGCCCGCGCGCAACACTCAGCCCGCAGCCAATGGCAAGGTGGCGCGGGGCACCAGCCCACCCAGCGCGCGCTGCTCCGTGCCAATCAGCGGCGGGAGGCGGGGCTGCAGCACCAAATCAATCAATCAGCGAACAATCCAGGGCGCGCGGTGCTGAAGGGGAAGTGTCTCTGGCGACACAAACAGAAGATGGTGGAAGTGTCCGCGGCTCAGGCAGCATCTGTGGGCAGCAACAGAGTTAACAGTTCGTCACAACTGGAGAGTGTTGGGAAAGGACAGATCCTGAAGGATCATCATCATCATCATCATAGGCAGTCCCTCGGAATCGAGAAAGACTTGCTTCCACTCTAAAAATGAGTCCTTAGGTGGCTGAACAGTTCAATACAGGAACCACAGTCCCTGTCACAGGTGGGACAGATAGTCGTTGAGGGTAAGGGAGGGTGGGACTGGTTTGCCGCACGCTCCTTCCGCTGCCTGCGCTTGGTCTCTGCATGCTCTCGGCGATGAGACTCGATATGTTCAGCGCCCTCCCGGATGCAGTTCCTCCACTTAGGGCGGTCTTTGGCCAGCGACTCCCAGGTGTCAGTGGGGATGTTGCACTTTATCAGGGAGGCTTTGAGGGTGTCTGTAATGGATCCGTTGGTAAGGATCACCCATTACCCCAGTGCTCGCTGACCTACATTGGCTCCCGGTTAGGCAACGCCTCGATTTCAAAATTCTCATCCTTGTTTACAAATCCCTCCACGGCCTCGCCCCTCCCTATCTCTGTGATCTCCTTCAGTCTCACACCGCCCACCCTGACATAGCCTCTAATTCTGGCCTCTTGAGTATCCCTGATTATAATCGCTCCACAATCGGTGGCCATGCCTTCAGTTGTCTGGGCCCCAAGCTCAGAAACTCGCTCCCTCAACCGCTCCACCTCTCTTTCCTCCTTCAAGATGCTCCTTAATAGTGACAGATTAATAAAAGGGGAGGTGCAACGAGACCTGGGTGTCATGGTACATCAGTCATTGAAGGTCGGCATGCAGATACAGCAGGCGGTGAAGAAAGCAAATGGCATGCTGGCCTTCATAGCGAGGGGATTTGAGAAT
Organism: Pristiophorus japonicus; assembly: GCF_044704955.1. Classification (NCBI taxonomy): domain Eukaryota; kingdom Metazoa; phylum Chordata; class Chondrichthyes; family Pristiophoridae; genus Pristiophorus; species Pristiophorus japonicus. The sequence goes on along the minus strand of NW_027250908.1, from coordinate 60,274 downwards.
AGGAGCAGGAAGGTCTTACTGCAGTTGTACAGGGCCTTGGTAAGACCACACCTGGAATATTGTGTTCAGTTTTGATCTCCTAATCTGAGGAAGGACATTCTTGCTATTGAGGGAGTGCAGCAAAGGTTCACCAGACTGATTCCTGGGATGGCAGGGCTGACATATGAGGAGAGACTGGATCGACTGGGTCTGAAAAAGGGAATATTATTTGAATGGGGAGAAATTACAACATGCTGCGGTGCAGAGAGACCTGGGGGTCCTTGTGCATGAAACTCTTTTTGGAGTTTATCTGTAAAACATAACATTACTCCGTGCCACCCTCCTGGATGACACACCAAACATTTACAAGGCCCTTTTTTTTACTTTTTTTGGGGGGTTTTTTTGGGCACTAAAATCACATTATTTTCCCCAGTGCCCCCTATAAAAGGGAAGGGGGACACTAAAAGCACCGGCAATTAAAACAAATTAAACTTTAAAACGTAAAATCAAATTAAAATTTGGTTGCCGGGCGTGATGATGCACTCCAGTCCCTCCGGTGCTCACCTCTCGCGGAAGGCCTCCATCTCCAAGGACACCCTGGACCGGATGTAAGAGCGGAAGAGAGGCAGGCAGTCAGGTTGAACGACCCCCTCGACCGCCCGCTGCCTGGACCGGCTGATGGCACCCTTGGCCGTGCCCAGGAGCAGTCCTACGAGGAGGCCCTCGGACCTACCCGCTCCCCTCCGCACAGGGTGCCCAAAGATCAGGAGAGTGGGACTGAAGTGCAGTCAGAATTTCAGGAGCAGCCCCTTCAAATAATGGAACAGGGGCTGCAACCTCGTGCACTCAATAAAAACATGGAACACGGACTCCTCCAGACCGCAGAAATTGCAGGCGGCCTGGGAGTCCGTGAACCGGCTTAAAAATTTGTTGCACGGTACTGCTCCGTGCACCACCCTCCAGGCCAAGTCCCCGATGAATAGTGGGAGGACTCCCGCATAGAGTGCCCTCCATCGGGGACCCCCGCCTCCTCCGGACAGCAAGATGGTACGCCATGGCGTGTCCGGATTTTTCCCAAAAAGTTAGTTTGCAGGTGCAGCAGGTAATCAGGAAGGCGAATGGAATGTTGGCCTTCATTGCGAGAGGGATGGAGTACAAAAGCAGGGAGATCCTGCTGCAACTGTACAGGTATTGGTGAGGCCGCACCTGGAGTACTGCGTGCAGTTTTGGTCACCTTACTTAAGGAAGGATATACTAGCTTTGGAGGGGATACAGAGGCGATTCACTAGGCTGATTCCGGAGATGAGGGGGTTACCTTATGATGACAGATTGAGTAGACTGGGTCTTTACTCGTTGGAGTTCAGAAGGATGAGGGGTAATCTTACAGAAACATTTAAAATAATGAAAGAGATAGACAAGATAGAGGCAGAGAGGTTGTTTCCACTGACCAGGTAGACAAGAACTAGAGGGCACAGCCTCAAAATACGGGGGAAGCCAATTTAAAACCGAGTTGAGAAGGAATTTCTTCTCCCAGAGGGTTGTGAATCTGTGGAATTCTCTGCCCAGGGAAGCAGTTGAGGCTAGCTCATTAAATATATTCAAATCATAATAGATAGATTTTTAACCAATAAGGGAATTAAGGGTTATGGGGAGCGGGCGGGTAAGTGGAGCTGAGTCCACGGCCAGATGAGCCATGATCTCGTTGAATGGCAGAGCAGGTTCGAGGGGCGAGATGCCTACTCCTGTTCCTAATTCTTATGTTCTTATGTATTCACTAGAGTTTAGAAGGATGAGAGGGGATCTCATGAAAACATATAAAATTTTGACAGGACTGGACAGGTTAGATGCAGGAAGAATGTTCCTGATGTTGGGGAAGTCCAGAACCAGGGGACACAGTCGAAGGATAAGGGGCAGGCCATTTAGGACTGAGAAGAGGAGAAACTTCTTTCAGAGAGTTGTTGACCTGTGGAATTCCTACCACAGAGAGTCGTTGATCCAGTTCATTGGATATATTCAAGAGGGAGTGAGATATGGCCCTTACGGCTAAAGGGATCAAAGGGTATGGAGAGAAAGCGGGAAAGGGGTACTGAGGGAATGATCAGTCATGATCTTATTGAATGGTGGTGCAGGCTCGAAGGGCCGAATGGCCTACTCCTGCACCTATTTTCTCAGTTTAAAAGCGGCCTCTTTGAGCGGCCTGTCGCTCCCCGGCCTTCATTGATTGTTGTGTCTCGGGGCCCAATGTATTTGTCCTGGAACACTCTCACACCGCGCGCTGTATAAATACAAGTTGTTGTTGTTGCGGCTCAGCCAATCAGCGGCACAGGTCCCGCCCCTCGGGCTCCCCGATTGGTTGGAGGACCCGCCGCCGGCTCGCTCCTCCAGCCCCGCCCCGCTCGCTCCCCATTGGTCGGAAGCTCCCGTCAATCAGGCCGTGGGCCCGGGTCACGTGTCCCTCGAGCGCGCTCCGCCAAACTGTGTAAAGTGGTGTCGGGGACCCGGATGTGCGGACTCTCAGGTTTGGATTTCCCTTTATTCTCCCCCTCCCCCCCCGCGCGATTCTCTACCCAATCGGAGCGGAGAAAACTCACTTTACGTCACCGATCGCGGCTCTTTCACGGACCTCACTGACATCTTTCCCCGGAAGGCCCCGTGCCGACCCGACTCCGCGCCGCAGGATCCGATCGCGCAGGCGCAGCTCCGAGTGTAGGGGGGAGGGGCGGTCTGTGTCCTCTGGGCATGCGCGGTTATTACCGTCAGTGATCAAGAGGGGGCGCTGTGCGGGGCGCGGTTCCCGGTGCGCAGGCGCTGGGCTGTCAATCACCCATCAGTCAGTGCGGCTGCTGGTGAGACCTGTGACGTCATAGAACCCCAGACAGTGACATCACAGAAGGAGGCCATTCGGCCCATCGTGTCCCTGCCGGCCGGCACAGAGCTCTCCAGCCTAATCCCACTGTACAGCTCTTGGCTTACATTGATATAAGACTTACATTTATATAGTGCCTCTCACCGCCACCAGACGTCTCAAAGCTCTTTACAGAGAATGAAGTTCTGTTGGAGCGTAGTCACTGTTGTAATGTGGTTAACACGGCAGCCAATCTGCGCACAGCAAGCTCCCACAAACAGCCATGTGGTTGAGGGATAAATATTGGCCAGGACACCGGGGATAACTCCCCTGCTCTTGATCGAATTAGTGCCATGGGATCTTTTACAGCCACCAGAGAGAGAGAGAGAGAGCAGACAGATCCTCGGTTTAACGTCTCATCCGACAGTGCAGCACTCCCTCAGCACTGCACTGCAGTGTCAGCCTACACTTTCTGTGTTCAAGTCCCTGGAGTGGGACTTGAACCCACAACCTTCTGACTCCAAGGCAAGAGTGCTCCATCATCATAGGCAGTCCCTCGAATCGAGGATGACTTGTTTCCACGTCAAAAAGTTCACAGGTGTTTCAATGAAGGAGTAAAATTCCAGGTCCCGAACTAAATCTTGAAGGATAGAAGATGCCTGTGCGTGGATTTTTTTTAACGTGTGGTGGCTGTTGCACACCAGCCATCACACAAGCTTGACAGAGGTAAGTCTTGGTCCAGTGGCAAGACGAGTAGAGACCTGCTCTGCTGCATGGACCCAGTGTGCACACATATCGCAGTGTGGGCTGCCCTTGCTGCCCCTGGGCCCTCGCCTCTCCTGGGCCCCGATCTCATCCCTCTACAATCTCTCGCCGCTCCTTCGCCCCGACCTCCTGCTGTATCTGCCCACACTCCAGTCACCGACCTGGATCTTGGTGATGTCCCTTTTCACTGCCGTTGCTCTCCTGCACCAGCACGTGCTGCTCTCTGGAGTGGTCACCACTCCTTCCGCTCCCCGGCCTGTGCTGATGGTTCTCGCGAGAGTGCTACCCACTGAGCCACAGCTGACCCATCTGCTAAGCAAAATAGGTCCTTGTTATCCACTCTATCCAGGCCCTCATAATTTTATATATTTCAATTAGGTCTCCCCTCTAAACCTTTTTCCAATTACTTTAAATCTATGCCCCCCCCCCCCCAATTATTGACCATTCTGCTAAGGGAAATAGGTCCTTCCTATCCACTCTATCTGGGCCCTTCATAATTTTATACACCTTGATGAGGTTTCCTCTCAGCATCCTCTTTTCCTAAGAAAACCCCAGCCTATTCAATCTTTCCTCATAGCTAAAATTCTCCAGTCCAGGCAACATCCTCGTAAATCTCTATACCCGTCTAGTGCAGTCACATCTTTCCTGTAATGTGGTCGTCACAACTGCACACAGTACTCTCACTGTGGCCTAATTAGTGGTTTATACAGTTCAAGCATAATCACCCTGCTCTTGTATTCTATGCCTTGGCTAATTATGAAAACATTCAGGATACTTGCCTTTATCACCTTATCTACTTCTCCTGCTCCCTTCAGGGATCTGTGGACAAGCACTCCAAGGTCGTTCTGTTCCTCGACACTTCTCAGTGTCCTACCATTTATTGTGTATTCCCTTGTCTTGTTAGCCCTCCCCACATGCATTATCTCACACTGGGTTGAATTCCATTTGCCACTGTCCTGCCCACCTGACCAGTCCATTGATATCTTCCTGCAGTCTACAGTTTTAGAAACACAGAAACATAGAAAATAGGTGCAGGAGTAGGCCATTCGGCCCTTCTAGCCTGCACTGCCATTCAATGAGTTCACGGTTGAACTTGCAACTTCAGTACCCCATTCCTGCTTTCTCACCATACCCCTTGATCCCCTTAGTCGTAAGGACTACATCTAACTCTTTTTTGAATATATTTAGTGAATTGGCCTCAACAACTTTCTGTGGTAGAGAATTTCACAGGTTCACCACTCTCTGGGTGAAGAAGTTCCTCCTCATCTCGGTCTTAAATGGCTTACCCCTTATCCTTAGACTGTGACCCCTGGTTCTGGACTTGCCCAACATTGGGAACATTCTTCCTGCATCTAACTTGTCCAAACCCGTCAGAATTTTAAACGTTTCTATGAGGTCCCCTCTCATTCTTCTGAACTCCAGTGAATACAAGCCCAGTTGATCCAATCTTTCTTGATAGGTCAGTCCCGCCATCCCGGGAATCAGTCTGGTGAACCTTCGCTGCACTCCCTCAATAGCAAGAATGTCCTTCCTCAGGTTAGGAGACCAAAACTGTACACAATACTCCAGGTGTGGCCTCATCAATGCCCTGTACAACTGTAGCAACACCTCCCTGCCCCTGTACTCAAATCCCCTCGCGATGAAGGCCAACATTCCATTTGCTTTCTTAACCGCCTGCCAACCTTCAATGACTGATGTACCATGACACCCAAGTCTCGTTGCACCTCCTCTTTTCCTAATCTGTCACCATTCAGATAATAGTCTGTCTCTCTGTTTTTACCACCAAAGTGGATAACCTCACATTTATCCACATTATCCTTCACTGCCATGCATTTGCCCACTCACCTAACCTATCCAAGTCGCTCTGCAGCCTCATAGCATCCTCCTCGCAGCTCACACTGCCACCTAACTTAGTGTCATCCGCAAATTTGGAGATACTACATTTAATCCCCTCGTCTAAATCATTAATGTACAATGTAAACAGCTGGGGCCCCAGCACAGAACCTTGCGGTACCCCACAAGTCACCGCCTGCCATTCTGAAAAGTACCCATTTACTCCTCTTTGCTTCCTGTCTGCCAACCAGTTCTCAATCCATGTCAGAACACTATCCCCAATCTCATGTGCTTTAACTTTGCACATTAATCTCTTGTGTGGGACCTTGTCGAAAGCCTTCTGAAAGTCCAAATATACCACATCAACTGGTTCTCCCTTGTCCACTGTACTAGAAACATCCTCAAAATATTCCAGAAGATTTGTCAAGCATGATTTCCCTTTCACAAATCCATGCTGACTTGGACCTATCATGTCACCTCTTTCCAAATGCGCTGCTATGACATCCTTAATAATTGATTCCATCATCTTACCCACTACCGATGTCAGGCTTACCGGTCTATAATTCCCTGTTTTCTCTCTCCCTCCTTTTTTAAAAAGTGGGGTTACATTGGCTACCCTCCACTCGATAGGAACGGATTCAGAGTCAATGGAATGTTGGAAAATGACTGTCAATGCATCCGCTATTTCCAAGGCCACCTCCTTAAGTACTCTGGGATGCAGTCCATCAGGCCTTGGGGATTTATCGGCCTTCAATCCCATTAATTTCCCCAACACAATTTCCCGACTAATAAGGATTTCCCTCAGTTCCTCCTTACTAGACCCTCTGACCCCTCTTATATCCGGAAGGTTGTTAGTGTCCTCTTTAGTGAATACCGAACCAAAGTACTTGTTCAATTAGTCTGCCATTTCTTTGTTCCCCGTTATGACTTCCCCTGATTCTGACTGCAGGGGACCTACGTTTGTCTTTACTAACCTTTTTCTCTTTACATATCTATAGAAACTTTTGCAATCCGTCTTAATGTTCCCTGCAAGCTTCTTCTCGTACTCCATTTTCCCTGCCCTAATCAAACCCTTTGTCCTCCTCTGCTGAGTTCTACATTTCTCCCAGTCTCCGGGTTCACTGCTATTTCTGGTCAATTTGTATGCCACTTCCTTGGCTTTAATACTATCCCTGATTTCCCTTGATAGCCACGGTTGATCCACCTTCCCTTTTTTATTTTTACGACAGACAGGGATGTACAATTGTTGTCGTTCATCCATGCGGTCTCTAAGGGCCCAAGTTTCGAGCCGCGCCTAGAACGGCGCAGTCCCAACCTGGACGCCCGTTTTTCGCGCCACAAAGTGCGCCTAAAAAAACCCTCCATATTCTCCACCTCCCTGCAGGTCCTCTGGCCCTCGGCGCAGCACAGCACGAGCTGTAGGGGGGACGGAGCCAGGTCCCTGCGCTGAAAACAGTGCCGGGACCTCTGCACATGCACGCTACAGTGGGCACGCAAGTGCAGTAGCTCCAGGCACCCGAAACTGTGTGGAAGGGGCCCGAAGCACGCAGCCCCTAGCCCTGGCCGAATGGCCTCACTGGGGCTGCGTGAATAAGGCTCCTCCCACGGCCAGCTGCTGCTTCCTCCTGACTCCCGCTCCTGCTTCTCTCCCCTGCCGGACCCGACCCGACCCGACTCCCGCTCCGCTCCGCTCCCGCTATCCCCCCCCCCCTCCCTCCCCGGACTGGACCCGACCCGACTCCCGCTCCCGCTGTTAAGTCCTAGTTCGGGTGGTCAGCTGCAATCGACAATAATCGAGTCAGATACCTTCAATCTTTACGTCTTTATTGAAGCAACTTCGGACCTGTTACCAAACTGCCAGCACAGAGTCTACAGATTCCGGGGCAGGCAGACAAAAGGTCTGTCTATCCTCACAGACGCATCCTTTTTATTCTTACAAACTAGAGGAGGTATGGCCTGCTTCATCAATCACACTGTGTTACTAGGGCTTCATGAATTGATAGCCTGTTTATCTTGAGAACACTTTATGCTTTTACGAGTGGAATAGCCCAGCTTAATCACACAAAGCAAATTTGCACCTTATCAAGTCATGGCCATAAACCCTTGTTTATCAGTGATGGTCACACAAGCTACTTTGTCCACTGCTTTCTCACGGGAAACCAAGTCTGTCTTTTCTTATTTTCTTATTGATTCCTAGAACCATTTTATTAACCCTTTCATGATTCTTCCACATACATTCACACCGCTCCCCCACGACTGGACCCGACCCGATCCAACAGCCGCTCCCGCTCCCACTCCCCCCCGAGTGGACCCGACCCGACTCCCGCTCCCGCTCCTGCTCCCCCCCGACTGGACCCGACCCGACTGCCGCTCCCGCTCCCGCTCCCCCCCGACTGGACCCGACCCGACTCCCGCTCCCGCTCCCCCCCGACTGGACCCGACCCGACTCCCGCTCCCGCTCCCACTCCCCCCCGACTGGACCCGACCCTACTCCTGCTCCCGCTCCCACTCCCCCCCGAGTGGACCCGACCCGACTGCCGCTCCCGCTCCCGCTCCCCCCCGACTGGACCCGACCCGACTGCCGCTCCCGCTCCCGCTCCCCCCCGACTGGACCCGACCCGACTGCCGCTCCCGCTCCCACTCCCCCCCGAGTGGACCCGACCCGACTGCCGCTCCCGCTCCCGCTCCCCCCCGACTGGACCCGACCCGACTGCTGCTCCCGCTCCCGCTCCCCCCCGACTGGACCCGACCCGACTGCCGCTCCCGCTCCCCCCCGACTGGACCCGACCCGACCCGACCCTACTCCCGCTCCCGCTCCCGCTCCCCCCCGACTGGACCCGACCCGACTGCTGCTCCCGCTCCCGCTCCCCCCCGACTGGACCCGACCCGACCCGACCCGACTCCCGCTCCCGCTCCCGCTCCCCCCCGACTGGACCCGACCCGACTGCCGCTCCCGCTCCCCCCCGACTGGACCCGACCCGACCCTACTCCTGCTCCCTCTCCCGCTCCCCCCCGACTGGACCCGACCCGACTGCCGCTCCCGCTCCCACTCCCCCCCGACTGGACCCGACCTGACTCCCGCTCCCGCTCCCACTCCCCCCCGACTGGACCCGACCCGACTCCCGCTCCCGCTCCCGCTCCCCCCCGACTGGACCCGACCCGACTCCCGCTCCCGCTCCCGCTCCCCCCCAACTGGACCCGACCCGACTCCCGCTCCCGCTCCCGCTCCCCCCCGACTGGACCCGACCCGACTCCCGCTCCCGCTCCCGCTCCCCCCCAACTGGACCCGACCCGACTGCCGCTCCCGCTCCCACTCCCCCCCGACTGGACCCGACCCGACTCCCGCTCCCGCTCCCGCTCCCCCCCGACTGGACCCGACCCGACTGCCGCTCCCGCTCCCACTCCCCCCCGAGTGGACCCGACCCGACTGCTGCTCCCGCTCCCGCTCCCCCCCGACTGGACCCGACCCGACTGCTGCTCCCGCTCCCGCTCCCTCCCGACTGGACCCGACCCGACCCGACCCTACTCCCGCTCCCGCTCCCCCCCGACTGGACCCGACCCGACTGCTGCTCCCGCTCCCGCTCCCCCCCGACTGGACCCGACCCGACTGCCGCTCCCACTCCCCCCCGACTGGACCCGACCCGACCCGACCCGACTGCCGCTCCCGCTCCCACTCCCCCCCGACTGGACCCGACCTGACTCCCGCTCCCGCTCCCGCTCCCCCCCGACTGGACCCGACCCGACTCCCGCTCCCGCTCCCGCTCCCCCCCAACTGGACCCGACCCGACTGCCGCTCCCGCTCCCACTCCCCCCCGACTGGACCCGACCCGACTGCCGCTCCCGCTCCCGCTCCCCCCCGACTGGACCCGACCTGACTGCCGCTTCCGCTCCCACTCCCCCCCGACTGGACCCGACCTGACTCCCGCTCCCGCTCCCACTCCCCCCCGACTGGACCCGACCTGACTCCCGCTCCCGCTCCCACTCCCCCCCGACTGGACCCGACCCGACTCCCGCTCCCGCTCCCGCTCCCCCCCGACTGGACCCGACCCGACTGCCGCTCCCGCTCCCACTCCCCCCCGACTGGACCCGACCCGACTCCCGCTCCCGCTCCCGCTCCCCCCCGACTGGACCCGACCCGACTCCCGCTCCCGCTCCCCCGCGACTGGACCCGACCCGACCCGACCCTACTCCTGCTCCCTCTCCCGCTCCCCCCCGACTGGACCTGACCCGACTGCCGCTCCCGCTCCCGCTCCCCCCCGACTGGACCCAACCCGACTGCCGCTCCCGCTCCCCCCCGACTGGACCCGACCCGACTCCCGCTCCCGCTCCCCCGCGACTGGACCCGACCCGACCCTACTCCACTCCTGCTCCCTCTCCCGCTCCCCCCCGACTGGACCCGACCCGACTGCCGCTCCCGCTCCCCCGCGACTGGACCCGACCCGACCCTACTCCTGCTCCCGCTCCCGCTCCCCCCCGACTGGACCCGACCCGACTCCCGCCCCCGCCCCCGGACTGGATCCGACCTGACCTCCCTCTCCCCGACCTGACCTCCCCCTTCCTCCCTCCCTCTTCCCCTCCCTCCCTCCTTCTCCCCCTTCCTAGCTCCCTCCCTCTCCCCCTCCCTCCCTCCCTCTCTCTCTCCCTCCCTCTCTCTCACTCCCTCCCCCTTCCTCTCCCCCTCCCTCCCTCCCTCTCCTCCCCGACCCGAACCGAACCTCCCTCCCCGACCCGACCCAACGCCACCTACCTGTAAATCTGATGCTGGGGACGGGCCCTGCCCGAAGTCTCGGGCCCGGCCCGTTCAGCCTTCGGTCCCGACGGCAAACCGCTGCCTGAAAGGCCTGCCTGAAGCACTTTCACACAGGTAGGAACATGATTTATTTAATCTTTTCTTTGCTTATAAATTTTTATTCAGGTTGGATTTATTTGTATAATATTTGTATAAGTATAACTAAGGATTTATTGTAGAATGTAATGACTTCCCTTTCCCCCCCCCCCACCTCGTTCCTGACGCCTAATTTGTAACCTGCGCCTGATTTTTTAATGAGTAGACAAGATTTTTTGAAGCCTACAAAAATCTTCACTTGCTCCATTCTAAGTTAGTTTGGAGTACGTTTTCACTGTGGAAACTTTCAAATCAGGCGTCAGTGGCTGGACACGCCCCCTTTTGAAAAAAAAATTCTGTTCCAAAGTGAAACTGTTCTACCTGACGAGAACTGCAGAAAACTAAATGTGGAGAATTCCGATTTCTAAGATACTCCGTTCTACACCAGTTGCTCCTAAAAATCAGGAGCAAATCATGTGGAAACTTGGGGCCTAAATGTCTGCCATTGCCCATCCACAGTCAACCCCTTTCGCCAATCAATCCTAGCTAATTCACGTCTCATACCTTCAAAGTTACCCTTCTTTAAGTTCTGGACCATGGTCTCTGAATTAACTGTTTCATTCTCCATCCTAATGCAGAATTCCACCATATTATGGTCACTCTTCCCCAAGGGGCCTCGCACAACGGTATTGCTAATTAATCCTCTCTCATTACACAACACCCAGTCTAAGATGGCCTCCCCCCTAGTTGGTTCCTCGACATATTGGTCTAGAAAACCATCCCTTATGCACTCCATGAAATCCTCCTCCACCGTATTGCTTCCAGTTTGGTTAGTCCAATCTATGTGCATATTAAAGTCACCCATTATAACTGCTGCACCCTTATTGCATGCACCCCTAATTTCCTGTTTGATGCCCTTCCCAACATTACTACTACTGTTTGGAGGTCTGTACACAACTCCCACTAACGTTTTTTGCCCTTTGGTGTTCTGCAGTTCTACCCATATAGATTCCACATCATCCAAGCTAATGTCCATTCTAACTATTGCATTAATCTCTTCTTTAACCAGCAATGCTACCCCACCTCCTTTTCCTTTTGTTCTATCCTTCCTGAATGTTGAATACCCCTGGATGTTAAGTTCCCAGCCCTGATCATCCTGGAGCCACGTCTCCGTAATCCCAATCACATCATATTTGTTAACATCTATTTGCACAGTTAATTCATCCACCTTATTGCGGATACTCCTTGCATTAAGACACAAAGCCTTCAGGCTTGTTTTTTTAACACCCTTATTCCTTTTAGAATTTTGCTGTACAGTGGCCCTTTTTGTTTTTTGTCTTGGGTTTCTCTTCCCTCCACTTTTCCTCATCTCCTTTCTGTCTTTTGCTTTTGTCTCCTTTTTGTTTCCCTCTGTCTCCCTGCATTGATTCCCATCCCCCTGCCATATTAGTTTAACCCCTCCCCAACAGCACTAGCAAACACTCCCCCTAGGACATTGGTTCCGGTCCTGCCCAGGTGCAGACCGTCCGGTTTGTACTGGTCCCACCTCCCCCAGAACCGGTTCCAATGCCCCAGGAATTTGAATCCCTCCCTGCTGCACCACTGCTCAAGCCACGTATTCATCTGCACTATCCTGCGAGTCCTACTCTGACTAGCACGTGGCACTGGTAGCAATCCCGAGATTACTACTTTTGAGGTCCTACTTTTTAATTTAATTTTCTTCTTCATTATCAACCACACAGCCAATTTTTGTATCATTTGCAAACTTCTTCGTCATACCCCTGCATTCAGGTCCAAATCATTGATATAAACCACAAAAAGCAAGGGACCTAGTACTGAGCCCTGCAAAACCCCACTGGAAACAGCCTTCCAATCACAAAAACACACATCGACCATTACCCTTTGCTTCCCACCTCTGAGCCAATTTTGGATCCAACTTGCTGCTTTGCCTTGGATCCCATGGGCTTTTACTTTCGTGACTCGTCTGCCATGTGGGACCTTATCAAAAGCCTTGCTAAAATCCATATCCACTACATCAAATGCACTACCCTCATCGATCCTCCTTGTTTCCTCTATGGTAGAGCTATCCAGTTAGGTCCACTCCCCTGATCTTTCCCCATAGCTCTGCAAATATTGTTCCTTAAGTATTTATCCAATTCACGTTTGAAAGTTACTATTGAATCTGCTTCCACCACCCGATCAGGCAGTGCATTCCAGATTGCAACAACTCGCTGCTTATACAATGTTTCCTCATGTCGCCTCTGCTTCTTTTGCCAATCACCTGAACTCTGTGTCCTCTGGTTACTGACACTTCTGCCACTGGAAAGTGTTTCTCCTGATTTAGTCTATTAAAACCATTCATGATTTTGAACACTCTATCAAATCTCCTCTATATCTTTTCTGCTTCAAGGAGAATAACTGCAGCTTCTCCAGTATCTCCACATAACTGAAGTCCCTCATCCTTCGTATCATTCTAGTAAATCTCTTCTGCACCCTCTCTAAGGTTTAGACATCCTTCTGAAAGTGTAGTGCCCAGAATTGAGCACAATGTGTCAGCCGAGGCCTAACCAGTGTTTTATAAAGGTTTGGCATAACTAAACATCAAATGCTGTATTTGTGTGATGGGGTTTAGACGGGTGAGGTTTATCCAGTCAGTTGGATGTGAGCTGAAACATGTGCACTTGGAGCGGAGAGCCAGGGACACACTGTGTAACCGGGCACAGACACTCTGCACAACCCAGGCATCACTTGTTTCCCACTTGGCCCAAAAGGAATATATTAAATGCAACAATTCATTTGATTTGACTTTAAATAGTTTTGTTTGTAAATTTACTCATGCTTCTCTAATTTTACTTAACTCAGATTCACGGCCTCATTTTATTTCTTCCTCTGAGCCCCTCAACTTCATCTGGCAGCGTAATGTTGGCGAGTGGTGATTGATTGCCCTGGGAACCAACAGGAAGAGAGCTCAGAGGCCGGAGGGCCCAGGGAGCAACGTGTTCTGCAACCAATCGCGGTGCTTGAGGGGTGGATCCTGAGTCGGCCAGTCAGGTGAGTCAGTGTGAACTCCTGTTAAACAATTTATCTTTTAAAAGTTAAATCAAGATTTCTTTTGTCAGCAAAGCAGTTTAACATTTGTCATTATTTTACATAAGAACATAAGAAATAGGAGCAGGAATAGGCCATACGGCATCTCGAGCCTGCTCCACCATTTAATACGATCTTGGCTGATACGATCATGGACTCAGGTCCACTTCCCTGCCCACTCCCCATAACCCCTTATCGATTAAGAAACTGTCTATCTCTGTCTTATATTTATTCAATGACCCAACTTCCACAGCTCTGAGGCAGTGAATTCCACAGATTTAGAACCCTTTGAGAGAAGAAATTCCTCCTCATCTCAGTTTTAAATGGACGGCCCCTTATTCTAAGATTATGCCCTCTAGTTCTAATCTCCCCTATCAGTGGAAACATCCTCTCTGCATCCACCTTGTTAAGCCCCCTCATAATCTTATACGTTTCAATAAGATCACCTCTCATTCTTCTGAATTCCAATGAGTAGAGGCCCAAACGACTCAACCTTTCCTGATAAGTCAATCCCCTCATCTCCGGAATCAAACTGGTGAACCTTCTCTGAACTGCCTCCAAAGCAAGTATATCCTTTCTTAAATATGAAAACCAAAACTGCATGCAGTATTCCAGGTGTGGCCTCACCAATAACTGTATAACTGTAGCAAGATTTCCCTGCTTTTATACTCCATCCCCTTTGCAATAAAGGCCAAGATTCCATTGGCCTTCCTGATCACTTGCTGTACCTGCATACTAACCTTTTGTGTTTCATGCACAAGTACCCCCAGGTCATGCTGTACTGCAGCACTTTGCAATTTTTCTCCATTTAAATAATAACTTGCTCTTCGATGTTTGGTTACAATTTAGCCCCATGTTCCTAATCTTTGGTGTGGAGGGTGTGGGTAATCAGAGGATCTTCTCCTGGACCTGCTCTTGGGCCTGGCTAGAACAGCAATTTGCAGGTCCAGGATGGACGGGGCCTGGGGGGTCACTCTGGCTGCCTGCCTCTCTTCCTGCGGTCTGGTCTGTGCCGGGTGGCCCTGGAGAGGGATCAGGCCGTGTCCACCGGTACATAAGAACATAACAGATAGGAGCCGGAGTAGACCTTCAGACCTGCTCTGCCATTCAACAAGATCATGGCTGATCGTCTACCTCAACTCCATCTTCCTGCACTATCCATATATACCTTAATTCCCTTAGTTTCCAAAAAATGATCACCGTCTGTCTTGAATCTACTCAATGGCTGAGCACCTACAGCTCTTTGGAGGAGAGATTTCCAAAGATTCACCATCCTCTGAGTGAGGAAATTTCTCCTCATCTCAGTCCTGAATGTCTGACCCCTTATTCAGCAGCATGGATGAGCAAGTGACTCCCTTCCCACACATGGAGCAGGTAAATGGCCTCTGCCCAGTGTGAGTGCGTTGGTGTGTCAGCAGCATGGATGAGCAAGTGAATCCCTTCCATCACATGGAGCAAGTGAATGGCCTCTCCCCAGTGTGAGTGCGTTGGTGTGCAATGAGGGTGAATGACTGAACCTCTTCCCACAGTGAGAGCGACTGAACTGTTTCCCATCAGAGTGAACTCACTCATTTTGAATCAGATCTGCAGAGCTTTTAAACCAGTTTGCACCGTATTACACTAGACCCTGTCTCTGTTGATATTACACTAGACCCTGTCTCTGTCTATATTACACGAGACCCTGTCTCTGTTATATTACACGAGACCCTGTCTCTGTTTATATTACACTCGACACTGTCTCTGTTTATATTACACTAGACCCTGTCTCTGTTTATATTGCACTAGACCCTGTCTCTGTTTATATTACACCAGACCCTGCCTCTGTTTATATTACACTAGGCCCTGTCTCTGTTTATATTACACTAGACCCTGTCTCTGTTTATATTACACTAGACCCTGTCTCTGTTTATATTACACCAGACCCTGTCTCTGTTTATATTACACTAGACCCTGTCTCTGTTTATATTACACCAGACCCTGTCTCTGTTTATATTACAATAGACCCTGTCTCTGCGTATATTACACTTGACCCTGTCCCTGTTTATATTACACTAGACCCTGTCTCTGTTTATATTACACTAGACCCTGTCTCTGTTATTATGGCACTAGACCCTGTCCCTGTTCATATTACACTAGGCCCTGTCTCTGTTTATATTACACTAGACCCTGTCTCTATTTATATTACACTAGACCCTGTCTCTGTTATTATGGCACTTGACCCTGTCCCTGTTTATATTACACTAGACCCTGTCTCTGTTTATATTACACTAGACCCTGTCTCTGTTATTATGGCACTTGACCCTGTCCCTGTTTATATTACACTAGGCCCTGTCCCTGTTTATATTACACTAGGCCCTGTCCCTGTTTATATTACACTAGAATCTGTCTCTGTTTATATTACACCAGACCCTGTCTCTGTTTATATTACACTGGACCCTGTCTCTGTTTATATTACACTAGAATCTGTCTCTGTTTATATTACACCAGACCCTGTCTCTGTTTATATTACACTAGACCCTGTCTCTGTTTATATTACACCAGACCCTGTCTCTGTTTATATTACACTAGACCCTGTCTCTGTTTATATTATAATAGACCCTGTCTCTGCGTATATTACACTTGACCCTGTCCCTGTTTATATTACACTAGGCCCTGTCTCTGTTTATATTACACTAGACCCTGTCTCTGTTATTATGGCACTTGACCCTGTCCCTGTTTATATTACACTAGACCCTGTCTCTGTTTATATTACACTAGACCCTGTCTCTGTTATTATGGCACTTGACCCTGTCCCTGTTTATATTACACTAGGCCCTGTCCCTGTTTATATTACACTAGGCCCTGTCCCTGTTTATATTACACTAGAATCTGTCTCTGTTTATATTACACCAGACCCTGTCTCTGTTTATATTACACTAGACCCTGTCTCTGTTTATATTACACTAGAATCTGTCTCTGTTTATATTGCACTAGGCCCTGTCCCTGTTTATATTACAATAGAATCTGTCTCTGTTTATATTGCACTAGGCCCTGTCTCTGTTTATATTACACTAGACCCTGTCCCTGTTTATATTACACTCGGCCCTGTCCCTGTTTATATTACACTCGGCCCTGTCCCTGTTTATATTACACTAGACCCTGTCCCTGTTTATATTACACTCGGCCCTGTCCCTGTTTATATTACACTAGACCCTGTCCCTGTTTATATTACACTAGACCCTGTCTCTGTTTATATTACACTAGACAGTATCTCTGTTTATAAATAGAGGTATAAGAGTACAAAAGCGTGGATATTATGATGAACCTGTAGAAAACACTGGAGTATTGTGCCCAATTCCGGGCACCACACTTTAGGAATGATGTGAGCACCTTAGAGAGGGTTCAGAAAAGATTTTCAAGAATGATTCCGGGGATGAGGGACTTCAGTTATCTGGACAGACTGGAGAAGCTGAGTTTGCTAGGGGGATAGAGTATAAAAGCAGAGAAGTCCTGCTAGAACTGTACAAGGTAATGGTGAGGCCACACGTGGAGTACTGCGTGCAGTTTTGGTCTCCATATTTAAGGAAGTATATACTTTCATAGAATGAAACTGTTCCCATTGGCAGAAGGGTCGAGAACCAGAGGACACAGATTGAAGGTGATTGGCAAAAGAACAAAAGGCGACACAAGAAAAAACCTTTTTGCGTAGCGAGTGGTTAATATCTGGAATGCACGACCTGAAAGGGTGGTGGAGGCAGACTCAATCACGGCTTTCAAAAGGGAGTTGGATAAGTATCTGAAGGAAAAACATTTGCAGGGCCGGGGGAAAAGGACAGGGGGAGTGGGACTAGCTGAGGTGCTCTTGCAGAGAGCTGGCATGGGCTCGATGGGCCGAATGGTCTTGTTCCGTGCTGTAACCTCTCTGATTCTATGGTTCTAACTCTGTCAGCATAAGCCTCTATTCCCTTCTCCCTCATATACTGATCCTAAGTGCATCGATACTGGAAACACAGAGCGACCAATCCAGAGCCGCTCTATCAGGGTGGGCACTGGATGCGGAAGTCGCTCCCTGGCCTCCTGTGTGGGTCTGTTTGTTGCATCAGTGGAGAGGGGGGAGAAGCTGCTGGGTTTCACCCCCAGTACCTCTGAGCCCAGTAGGGCCCAACAATTTCCGATAAGAGACTGTCAACGGCAGTGGATTCTAGGGAGATTAGGTTGCTAAACACACACTGTCCGCACAATGTAGAAGAGCATTGTTTTCGGAACAAGTATTTCTGTAGAGGCTTTCAATGTACAGATTTGTTTTAATCCATTCTTGGGATGTGGGTGTCGCTAGTAAGGCCAGAATATATTTCCAATTTCCATTTGCCTCTTGACAATGTGATGGTGGGCCTTCTCGAACCGCTGCAGTCCGTGTGGTGACGGTCCTCCCACAATGCTGTTAGGTGAGGAGTTCCAGGATTTTCACTCAGTGACGATGTAGGAACGGCGATATATGCCCAAGTCAGGATGGTGTGAGACTTGGAGGGGAACTTGGAGGTGATGGATTTCCCAAGCACCTGCTGCCCTGGTCCATGTCCAGGGAGAGGTTGTGGGTTTGGGAGGTTCTGTCAAAGTTCTGGTCGAGTTGCAGATGTATAAAGTCCCTCACCTTTGCTGTGGCCACCTCTCCCTCCGCCCATAGAGTCTTGTGTAGGCCCAGACCGGATGCTGGGTTCCCGTCCCTGAAGGACATTAGTAACCAGTTGGGTTATTACCACAATCCGACAGCTTTCATGGTCACTTTTTTCCTGCTGACGGCCGCACAAATAACCAGGTTCATTCAGCTCAATTTCACAACCTGCCTTTGTGTTTTTGTGGGTTCTCTCACCTATCCTTTTATCTGTTTGAAATTCACTTTACAGGGTATTAAAAGTGGAGGGTTTGTCGACCGGAGGCTCAAACCAAACATCACATTAAGATCTGATGGAGTCACTCGATTCATCAGGACCTGAATATCATCGGCCTTAGACCATGGAAGCAAAAAGCACCGTTCACAGCGGGGAGAAACAGTACACGTGCTCTGTGTGTGGACAAGGCTTCAGCCGATCATCCAACCTGGAGAGACACAAGTGCAGTCACACTGGGGAGAAACTGTGTAAATGTGGGGACTGTGGGAAACGTTTCAACTCCCCATCCCAGCTGGAAACACATCGGTGAGTTCACACTGGGGAGAGGCCGTTCACCTGCTCCAACTGTGGGAAGGGATTCACTACATCATCCCACCTGCTGATACGCCAGCGAATTCACACTGGGGAAAGGTCGTTCACCTGCTCCGACTCTGGGAAGGGATTCACTACATCATCGAACCTGCTGACACACCAGCGAGTTCACACTGGGGTGAGGCTGTTCACCTGCTCCGACTGTGGGAAGGGATTCACTACTTCATCCACCCTGCTGAAACACCAGCGAGTTCACACTGGGGAGAGGCGGTTTACCTGCTCTGAGTTTGGGAAGGGATTCACTCAGTCATCCACCTGCTGACACACCAGCAAGTTCACAAGTAGCTGCAGGGGTTGGATTCTGTTGTTATTGCTGCTGTTAATCACATCCCGACTGAACCATGTTCATTCTGACAGTTGGGGTTTGTTTCTGCTGATGTTAATAACTCCTGTAACTGGACTGGAGTTTAATATTTGGGATACAGACACATAAATTAGTGTTGTTTTCAACACATTGCTGTAGATTTTTGTCTTTCCCAACCAAGTGTTTAGCATCACCTGGCTGGAGCTCAGAGAGTACAATCTGGGGGGAGGATCGTATCGGGGGAGAACTTCAGCCTGGACACAGTCCTTCAGGGCCACACTGAGAGGGCCAAACGGCACTTTGGTCTTTCTCATCTCTCTTCACTGACAGCAAAGTCACCGTGCGGGTTAATCTTGACGCGTGTAAGGTGCGGATGATATCCACCCAGGGGTGTTTAAAGAGATGGGACGGGTGCTCTGCCAGCCCCTTGCCCATATTTCCAACAGCTCAGTAGAGTCAGGGGTTGTTCCCTGAGATTGGAAGGTAGCACACGTAGTTCCATTTTCCAAATTGGGCACAAATCAGAGCTCGGGAACTGAAGGCCCATCAACGTGACCTCGATCACCGGGAAGGTGCTTGAAGGGATCCTGAGAGATGCTGTTTTCCATCATGGGGAAAGGGAAGGGGCCATTAGAGATACTGAACACGGATTCCAGTAAACAAGGCCACATCTTACTAACTAGCTTGAGTTTGTAAAGAAGTTGTTAGGTTGGTGGATGGGGGAATCCGGTTGACATTGTCTACCTCAGGGTGTCAAACTCATTTTATATGGTGGGCCTGATCCAATATCCTGGCACTTGGCATGGGCCACATTCAGCAAAAGCTATTAAAATAGGAATAAATGAAGATAAACTACATCAGAATTTACATTTAGCTTTTATTTACTGCCGCTGCTCCCGATCCCTGGCACCTCTTAGCTCGAGCATTCATGAACTGACCCTGCTCAAACTATAACCACAAGGATATCGGTGCATGGTTCTGCCTGTGACCACAAGGCTGCGTCACTGCCACACACAGATAGCGTTTCCTTGTTTCACATCTCCATACAAACACCATCACTTCACACATCCCCTTTCTACACAATTGCAGCAGACATGAGCAAGGACATGAGGCTTATTAAAAGACACATTTCATTACAGCAAAGGTTACACTGGGAGAAATGTTCAGTTATTTCCCATTACAGGCAAAATGCCGGGCAAACCAGCAGCACACTGCACCTGAACAGTGTCTCATCGGTCTACAGGCTTTTCTTAAATAGATTTGCTGAGTGGATTCCTGGGATGGCAGGACTGACTATGAAGAAAGACTGGATTGACTAAGCTTATATTCACTGGAATTTAGAAGAATGAAAGGGGATCTCAGAAACATAAAATTCTGACGGAATTGGACAGGTTAGATTCAGGAAGAGTGTTCCCGATGTTGGGGAAGTCCAGAACCAGGGGTCACAGTCTAAGGATAAGGTGTAAACCATTTAGGACCGAGATGAGGAGAAACTTCTTCAATCAGAGAATTGTGAACCTGTGGAATTCTCTACCACAGAAAGTTGTTGAGGCCAGTTCGTTAGATATATTCAAAAGGGAGTTAGATATGGCCCTTACGGCTAAAGGGATCAAGGGGTATGGAGAGAAAGCAGGAATGGGGCACTGAAGTTACATGATTAGCCATGATCATATTGAATGGTGGTGCAGGCTCGAAGGGCCGAATGGCCTACTCTTGCACCTATTTTCTGTGTTTCTATGTTTCAATGACGTAAACCCCCAGGTTTGCAGGTGTGATGCTCCATTCACACATTGAAGGTGAAAGAGATGCTGTGAGGCCCTAAGTCCAGTAACTGGAAGTGATTAACAGACTGGGTTTTGTGTTTTACCAATACCAGCAAAGATGAAGCCCATGGAATAAAAGGGACAGTGGATACTGTCTCACTGTGAGCGAGTCAGAATGAGAAGCTTTAACAACAGCCGATGTTTCACAAAGGGAGATCTCACCAGACCAAAGGACATTGGTGGCGTTTAATGGCCTGTTTGTGTCACTGGGCTACAGGAGGCTATTTGTGACAGAGGGAAAGCTGGTCACAGCAAACAAACAGTTTACCGGCCTGTCCAGGGCCCACTCTGACCCCCACCTTCTCTCTCTCACTATTGATGGACACTGCTGCAGTAATTGCTCCTCTGACCTTTCCTCTCTTGTCCCTCCTACACCCCTAATACACGGCCCGACACAATCTCCCTCCCCCTATATCCTCACTGCTGGAATTCACACCAGTCTCCCCATCTGCTCCTTGTTCTCTCCCTGGATCCTGAAACTACAGAACTCACTCTTCCCCTCCTGAAGTCTACAGGCTCTAAAACTGAAGCTTGGTGGCCCTCAGTCCCTACTCCTTGATTTACCTCCGCTTCTCTCCTCCTCTTTCCCCCTGGGTTGTGTTCCACACTCTGGGCCTTGGGCCTTGGGCCTTCCCTGGGGATTCTCAGTATGAACAGGGGGATTTGTGTTGAGACAGGATGTCCCAGCTCTCCTCCCCCTGGGTTGTGTTCC
This sequence comes from Pristiophorus japonicus, assembly GCF_044704955.1. NCBI lineage: Eukaryota > Metazoa > Chordata > Chondrichthyes > Pristiophoridae > Pristiophorus > Pristiophorus japonicus. The sequence continues at coordinate 38,861 of NW_027250908.1, read as the reverse complement.
ACACTCTGGGCCTTGGCCCTTCCCCAGGGATTCTCAGTATGAACAGGGGGATGTGAGTTGAGACAGGATGTCCCAGCTCTCCTCCTCTTTCCCCATGGGTTGTGTTCCACACTCTGGGCCTTGGGCCTTCCCTGGGGATTCTCAGTATGAACAGGGGGATGTATGTTGAGACAGGATGTCCCAGCTCTCCTCCCCCTGGGTTGTGTTCCACACTCTGGGCCTTGGGCCCTCCCCGGGGATTCTCAGTATGAACAGGGGGGATGTGTGTAGAGACAGGATATCCCAGCTCTCCTCCTCTTTCCCCCTGGGTTGTGTTCCACACTCTGGGCCTTGGCCCTTCCCCGGGGATTCTCAGTATGAACAGGGGGGTGTGTGTTGAGACAGGATGTCCCAGCTCTCCTCCCCCTGGGTTGTGTTCCACACTCTGGGCCTTGGGCCCTCCCCGGGGATTCTCAGTATGAACAGGGGGGATGTGTGTAGAGACAGGATATCCCAGCTCTCCTCCTCTTTCCCCCTGGGTTGTGTTCCACACTCTGGGCCTTGGCCCTTCCCCGGGGATTCTCAGTATGAACAGGGGGATGTGTGTTGAGACAGGATGTCCCAGCTCTCCACCTTTAAAGGGACAAGGAGAGGACCAGCTGGGCTGAATGGCCCTGCTTTATGACATCACTGCAGTGCCGAGCAACCAACCTCCCTGAGCCCTGCTCATTATGGGCTGGGTTGAGCTCAGTGCTGTTACAGGAAGGGAAACAGGAGCAGGATTCGACCTGTGTGGAGCCCAGGATTAATGGGGAGAGAGGTACAGGATCAATTTCTACCTTATTGAGTGAGAAATGTCAGTGTCGCGGACACTCCCTGTCCCTCAGTATCTGTGTTGGGGAGTGACTGATGGGTTCACTCTGTATCTAACCCATGCTGTGCCCAACTGGAGAGTGTTTGATGCTGGCACGAGGTGCTCAGCTCGATGAGCACAACATTTAACCCAAAGATGATCAGATAAACCCATCAGCTCCTCCCCTGGACACAGGTCCTGAAACATAGAAGCATAGAAAATAGGTGCAGGAGTAGGCCATTCGGCCCTTCGAGCCTGCACCACCATTCAATAAGATCATGGCTGATCATTCCCTCAGTACCCCTTTCCTGCTTTCTCTCCGTACCCCTTGATCCCCTTAGCTGTAAGGGCCATATCTAACTCCCTCTTGAATATATCCAATGAACTGGCAGCAACAAATCTCTGCGGCAGGGAATTCCACAGGTTAACAACTCTTTGAGTAAAGAAGTTTCTCCTCATCTCAGTCCTAAATGGCTTGCCCCTTATCCTTAGAAGGACAGGGAGTGTTTCTAATCATTTGCCTGGTGTCCTTGATCAAATCTAACCACCTCAACGCTTTTTAAACATTTGTTCATGGGATGTGGGCATCGCCTCTCACACCTCATTCTTCTAAACGCTAGAGAATATAGGCCTTGTCATGTATCTTACATTATTATATATAACTGTATCCCAACATGCTATACATGACTGTAATAAGATATGACCTGTAACCACCAGCATACCTTACCACCGGGGGTGCAGTTGCAAGAGACAGGTTTATAAGCACAGGTCTCAGGCAAGTGCAGCATTCGAGAACTGTGAAATAAAGGTGCAGGTCCAGAGTGACCTTGACTTCACGACATGCCTCGTGTGAATCTGTACTGAGGGGACAGGACTTTACAGGCCTGGTCTACTCAATCTCTCATAGGACAATCCCCCCATCACAGGAATCAGTCTGATGAACTTTCGTTGCACTCCCTCTGATACGTTCGTGGTAAAGGATGAAACTGAGTTCTGTGTACAATGAGCAAGTGTGACCTTAGCTCCTTTAATAAGACTCCAGAGTGGGTGTGCTGTTTATATACCGTGCGCCCAAGGGATGCTGGGATCCCTTGGAACTCTCAACAGGTCGGCCCTCTGGTGGTAGCATAATACAGGTTACAAGGAGTTAAATACATAACATCACTCCCCCGTGAAGTCAATAGTACAATTACTTACAAGGTGAGACGATCTGGGGCTTTTCACTCCCTTGTCGATCGTCTCGCTACAAATGCAGGTGTGGGTGAGTTGGTTGGTTCTTCGCTGGGCTGCTGGGCAGCTGGTCTTTTCGGGCTGCTGGGGATGGTGAGTTCAGCTTCATGAACAACCGTGATGTCAGTTTGTTGGAGGGTCAAAGTTGGTGGTGTCCTCTTCGGGTTGCTCGTAGCTGTTGAACCGCAATTTGATTTGGTCCAAATGGTTTCTGCATGTTAGTCCATTGGCCAATTTGACCTGAAACACCCTACCCCCTCTTGGGCTGTGACCGTGCCAGCAAGCCATTTGGGACCCTGTCCATAATTGAGTACAGTCACAGTAATAGGTCCTTACTATACCGTATAAATGCACACGAGGCCCATACTTGAGAGATCGTCACTCTTTGATCAGTAACCTTTATTAGCCAGCACTGAAGTGATGAAAGTGGGTGGAGCTTCCCCTTTTATACCTGAAAGTCCAGGTTAGGAGTGTCTCCCAAAGTTCACCCCTTGTGGTCATTGTTCTCACAGTCTACATCTTAGATCAGTTTATACATGGGTTACAATGACAGTTGAATACATGACATCACCTCTCCCCACCACCCCCCCCAAAGTCTTATTGGGATCACAGGTTAAGTCTCTCTGGTGGTTTATGCTCCCTTGTAGAGCGCCTGAGTTGGGGCTCCGGTTGTTGGGCGTTGGCCTGAGTGTCTGCTGTTTGTGGTGCCTCAGGCCTGTCCGGACTGCCCACAGTGACTGGGCTCTCCTCCACTTGGTTCCGGTGTTTTGTCACCTGTGGTGGAGTGAACTCTACATCGTGTTCTTCCTCTGCTTCTTCTATGGGGTTGCTGAACCTCCTTTTTGTTTGATCCACGTGTTTGCGGGAGATTTGTCCATTGGTAAGTTTAACTACCAAAATCCTATTCCCCTCTTTGGCAATCACAGTGCCTGCGAGCCATTTAAGCCCTGCAGCATAGTTGAGAACAAAGACAGGGTCATTGACATCAATACATCGCGCCCTCGCTTTCCCGTCATGGTAGTCACATTGTGACTAGCGCCTGCACTCAACAATTTCTTTCATGGTGGGGTGTATAAGGGATAACCTAATTTTGAGCATCCTTTTCATTAGCAGCTCTGCGGGTGGAACCCCTGTGAACGAGTGTGGTCGGGATCTATTGGCCATCAGGAGGCGTGATAAGCGGCTTTGTAGGGAACCCCCTTGGATTCTGAGCATCCCCTGTTTGATTATCCCTTGCTCGTTCTGCCTGGCTGTTTGAGGCCGGCTTGAACGGTGCCGTTCTGACATGGTTGATTCCATTGCCTGCCATGAAGTCCTGGAATTCAATGCTTGTGAAGCACGGGCCATTGTCGCTGACCAAGACATCCGGTAGACCATGGGCAGCGAACATTGCCCATAGACTTTCTACCGTGGCAGAGGATGTGCTTGAATTGAGAATGTCACATTCAATCCATTTAGAGTAGGTGTCTACTACAACCAAAAACATTTTTCTCATGAAAGGATCTGCGTAGTCCACATGGATGCGTGACCATGGATGGCGGGCCAGGACCAGGGGCTAAGGGGGGCTTCCCTGGGCGTATTGCTCAGCTGAGCACATGTGTTGCACCTGCGAACACAAAGTTCCAGGTCTGCATCTATCCCTGGCCATCAAACGTGTGACCTGGCAATTGCCTTCATCATGACAATGCCCGGGTGCTCATTGTGGAGTTCTCTGATGAACATCTCTCTGCCCATCTGGGGCATAACTACTTAGTTTCCCTATAGTAGGCAATCGGCCTGAATCGCGAGTTCATCCTTGCGCCTGTGAAATGGTTTGAATTCCTCAGGGCATGCCCTGTACGTGGCTGCCCAGTTCCCATTCAGGACACATTTCTTGACTAAAGACAGTAGCGGGTCTCTATTTGTCCAGACTTTGATCTGACGGGCTGTCACGGGTGAGCCTTTGCTTTCGAAAGCTTCAACAGCCATGACCATCTCAACAGCATGCTCAGTTGCCCCCTAGGTGGTGGCTAGTGGGAGCCTGCTGAGTGCATCGGCGCAGTTTTCGGTGCCCGGTCTGTGCCGAATTGTATAGTCATAGGTGGCTATCATGAGTGCCCACCTCTGTATGTGGGCCGATGCATTTGCATTTATGGCCTTGTTGTCGGCCAAAAGGGACATTTGGGGTTTGTGATCTGTCTCCAGCTCAAATTTCTTGCCAAACAGGTACAGGTGCATTTTTTTTACATTATATACACATGCAAGCGCTTTCTTTTCTACCATCCCGTAGCTCCTTTCTGCCTGGGACAGACTTCTGGAGGCATAAGCTACCGGCTGTAACTGACCCTTGGCATTAATATGCTGCAACGCACACCTGACCCCATAGGACAAGTTTTTACATGGGTCATATAGCGTTAACAAATTGTTGGAGCATAACAAATTGCGTGCTCTATCAAAAGCCCTTTCCTGGCTGTCCTCCCAGACCCAATCACGACCTTTGCGTAGGAGCACGTGTAGTGGCTCTAACAGCGTGCTCAATTTGGGAAGAAAGTTTCCAAAATAGTTCAGGAGCCCCAGGAACGAACGCAGCTCCGTCGTGTTACGGGATCTGGGTGCTTTCTGGATCGCTTCTGTTTTGGACGCCGTAGGTCTGATCCCGTCTGCTGCTACCTTCATCCCCAGGAATTCTACCTCTGGAGCTAGGAAGACGCACTTTGCCTTTTTCAGTCGCAGACCTACCCGGTCCAGTCTGCGTGGCACCTCCTTCAGGTGTGGAGGTGTTCTTCAATATCGCAACCCGTGATGAGGATGTCATCTTGAAAAATCACTGTCCTTGGAATCGACTTGAGGAGGCTTTCCATATTTCGTTGAAAGATCGCGGCGGCCGAGCGAATCCCAAACGGACATCTGTTGTACTCAAATAACTCCTTATGTGTCGTGATGGTGGTCAGCTTCTTCGACTCACTTGCCAGCTCCTGGGTCATGTAAGCTGAGATCAGGTCCAATTTTGAAAAAAGTTTGCCACCGGATAGCTTCGCAAAGAGGTCCTCCGCTCTCGGTAGCGGGTACTGGTCTTGGAGTGACACCCGATTGATGGTGGCCTTGTAATCACCAGCGGCAGTTGGTGAGAGGGGAGCGACCTATAAAAGGCCCAGCGGGAGATCGAGAGCCAGCGGCAATTGGTGAGAGGGGAGCGACCTATAAAAGGCCCAGCGTGAGATCGAGAGCCAGCGGCAGTTGGTGAGAGAGGAGTGACCTATAAAAGGCCCAGCGGGAGATCGAGAGCCAGCGGCAGTTGGTGAGAGGCGGGAGCGGCCTATAAAAAGCCCAGCGGGAGATCGAGAGCCAGCGGCAGTTGATGAGAGGGGAGCAGTGTCGGAGCGACCTATAAAAGGCCCAGCGTGAGATCGAGAGCCAGCGGCAGTTGGTGAGAGGCGGGAACGGCCTATAAAAGGCCCAGCGGGAGATCGAGAGCCAGCGGCAGTTGGCGAGAGGGGAGCGACCTATAAAAGGCCCAGCGGGAGATCGAGAGCCAGCGGCAGTTGATGAAAGGTGGGAGCAGTGTCGGAGCGGCCTATAAAAGGCCCAGCGGGAGATCGAGAGCCAGCGGCAGTTGGTGAGAGGTGGGAGCAGTGTTGGAGCGGCCTATAAAAGGCCCAGCGGGTGATCGAGAGCCAGCGGCAGTTGGTGAGAGGGGAGCAGTGTCGGAGCGACCTATCAAAGGCGACCGGTGCAGCTACAGCGGGAGAGAAAGCAAAATAGAAGTAGAAAGGAATCAAAAAGTGACGTCACAGCCAATGGGGTAAGTGATTGGCTGATGATTGGTGAGTAGCTTTTCTTTTTATTTTTTATATCAGTAAGTGAACTTTAGCATTGTTACTACCAATTTAAGGGTATTTAAGGGTTAAGACATGGCAGGAGAGCTCGGTCACGTGATATGCTCCTCCTGTACCATGTGGGAACTAGGGGACACTTCCGGTGTCCCTGGGCGCTACATGTGTGGGAAGTGTATCCGCCTCGAGCTCTTGATGGTCCGCGTTGCGGAATTGGAGCTGAGGGTGGATTCACTCTGGAGCATCCACGATGCTGAGAATAACGTGAGTATCACATGTAGTGAGTTGGTCTTACCGCAGTAGAAGGGTCCACAGCCAGATAGGGAATGGAAGACCAGCAGGAAGAGCAGTACAAGAAAGATAGTGCAGGGGTCCCCTGTGGTCATCTCCCTGCAAAACAGATACACTGCTTTGAGTACTGTTGGGGGGATGACTCATCAGGGGAGGGCAGCAGCAGCCAAGTTCATGGCACCGTGGCTGGCTCTGCTGCACAGAAGGGCAGGAAAAAGATTGGGAGCGCGATAGTGATAGGGGATTCGATGGTGAGGGGAATAGATAGGCGTTTCTGCGGCCGCAACCGAGACTCCAGGATGGTATGTTGCCTCCCTGGTGCAAGGGTCAAGGATGTCTCGGAGCGGGTGCAGGACATTCTGAAATGGGAGGGAGAACAGCCAGTTGTCATGGTGCACATTGGTACCAACGACATAGGTAAAAAAAGGGATGAGGTCCTACGAAAAGAATTTAAGGAGCTAGGAGCTAAATTAAAAAGTAGGACCTCAAAAGTAGTAATCTCGGGATTGCTACCAGTGCCACGTGCTAGTCAGAGTAGGAATCGCAGGATAGCGCAGATGAATACGTGGCTTGAGCAGTGGTGCAGCAGGGAGGGATTCAAATTCCTGGGGCATTGGAACCGGTTCTGGGGGAGGTGGGACCAGTACAAACCGGACGGTCTGCACCTGGGCAGGACCGGAACCAATGTCCTCGGGGGAGTGTTTGCTAGTGCTGTTGGGGAGGAGTTAAACTAATATTGCAGGGGGATGGGAACCTATGCAGGGAGACAGAGGGAGACAAAAATGAGGCAAAAGCAAAAGACAGAAAGGTGATGAGGAAAAGTGGAGGGCAGAGAAACCCAAGGCAAAGAACAAAAAGGGCCACTGTACAGCAAAATTCTAAAAGGACAAAGGGTGTTAAAAAAGCAAGCCTGAAGGCTTTGTGTCTTAATGCAAGGAGTATCCGCAATAAGGTGGATGAATTAACTGTGCAAATAGATGTTAACAAATATGATGTGATTGGGATTACGGAGACGTGGCTCCAGGATGATCAGGGCTGGGAACTCAACATCCAGGGGTATTCAACATTCAGGAAGGATAGAATAAAAGGAAAAGGAGGTGGGGTAGCATTGCTGGTTAAAGAGGAGATTAATGCAATAGTTAGGAAAGACATCAGCTTGGATGATGTGGAATCTATATGGGGAGAGCTGCAGAACACTAAAGAGCAAAAAACATTAGTGGGAGTTGTGCACAGACCTCCAAACAGTAGTAGTGATGTTGGGGAGGGCATCAAACAGGAAATTAGGAGTGCATGCAATAAAGGTGCAGCAGTTATAATGGGTGACTTTAATATGCACATAGATTGGGCTAGCCAAACTGGAAGCAATACGGTGGAGGAGGATTTCCTAGAGTGCATAAGGGATGGTTTTCTAGACCAATATGTCGAGGAACCAACTAGGGGGGAGGCCATCTTAGACTGGGTGTTGTGTAATGAGAGAGGATTAATTAACAATCTCATTGTGCGAGGCCCCTTGGGGAAGAGTGACCATAATATGGAAATTCTGCATTAGGATGGAGAATGAAACAGTTAATTCAGAGACCATGGTCCAGAACTTAAAGAAGGGTAACTTTGAAGGTATGAGGCGTGAATTGGCTAAGATAGATTGGCGAATGATACTTAAGGGGTTGACTGTGGATGGGCAATGGCAGACATTTTGAGACCGCATGGATGAATTACAACAATAGTACATTCCTGTCTGGCGTAAAAATAAAAAAGGGAAGCTGGCTCAACCGTGGCTATCTAGGGAAATCAGGGAAAGTATTAAAGCCAAGGAAGTGGCATACAAATTGGCCAGAAATAGCAGCGAACCTGGGGACTGGGAGAAATTTAGAACTCAGCAGAGGAGGACAAAGGGTTTGATTAGGGCAGGGAAAATGGAGTACGAGAAGAAGCTTGCAGGGAACATTAAGGCGGATTGCAAAAGTTTCTATAGGTATGTAAAGAGAAAAAGGTTAGTAAAGACAAACTTAGGTCCCCTGCAGTCAGAATCAGGGGAAGTCATAACGGGGAACAAAGAAATGGCAGACCAATTGAACAAGTACTTTGGTTCAGTATTCACTAAGGAGTACACAAACAACCTTCCGGATATAAAAGGGGTCAGAGGGTCTAGTAAGGAGGAGGAACTGAGGGAAATCTTTATTAGTCGGGAAATTGTGTTGGGGAAATTGATGGGATTGAAGGCCGATAAATCCCCAGGGCCTGATGGACTGCATCCCAGAGTACTTAAGGAGGTGGCCTTGGAAATAGCGGATGCATTGACAGTCAATTTCCAACATTCCATTGACTCTGGATCAGTTCCTATCGAGTGGAGGGTAGCCAATGTAACCCCACTTTTTAAAAAAGGAGGGAGAGAGAAAGCAGGGAATTATAGACCGGTCAGCCTGACCTCAGTAGTGGATAAAATGATGGAATCAATTATTAAGGATGTCATAGCAGCGCATTTGGAAAATGGTGACATGATAGGTCCAAGTCAGCATGGATTTGTGAAAGGGAGATCATGCTTGACAAATCTTCTGGAATTTTTTGAGGATGTTTCCAGTAAAGTGGACAAAGGAGAACCAGTTGATGTGGTATATTTGGACTTTCAGAAGGCTTTCGACAAGGTCCCACACAGGAGATTAATGTGCAAAGTTAAAGCACATGGGATTGGGGGTAGTGTGCTGACGTGGATTGAGAACTGGTTGTCAGACAGGAAGCAAAGAGTAGGAGTAAATGGGTACTTTTCAGAATGGCAGGCAGTGACTAGTGGGGTACCGCAAGGTTCTGTGCTGGGGCCCCAGCTGTTTACGTTGTACATTAATGATTTAGACGAGGGGATTAAATGTAGTATCTCCAAATTTGCGGATGACATTAAATTGGGTGGCAGTGTGAGCTGCGAGGAGGATGCTATGAGGCTGCAGAGTGACTTGGATAGGTTAGGTGAGTGGGCAAATGCGTGGCAGATGAAGTATAATGTGGATAAATGTGAGGTTATCCACTTTGGTGGTAAAAACAGAGAGACAGACTATTATCTGAATGGTGACAGATTAGGAAAAGGGAAGGTGCAACGAGACCTGGGTGTCATGGTACATCAGTCATTGAAGGTTGGCATGCAGGTACAGCAGGCGGTTAAGAAAGCAAATGGCATATTGGCCTTCATAGCGAGGGGATTTGAGTACAGGGGCAGGGAGGTGTTGCTACAGTTGTACAGGGCCTTGGTGAGGCCACACCTGGAGTATTGTGTACAGTTTTGGTCTCCTAACTTGAGGAAGGACATTCTTGCTATTGAGGGAGTGCAGCGAAGATTCACCAGACTGATTCCCGGGATGGTGGGACTGACCTATCAAGAAAGACTGGATCAACTGGGCTTGTATTCACTGGAGTTCAGAAGAATGAGAGGGGACCTCATAGAAACGTTTAAAATTCTGACGGGTTTGGACAGGTTGGATGCAGGAAGAATGTTCCCAATGTTGGGGAAGTCCAGAACCAGGGGTCACAGTCTAAGGATAAGGGGTAAGCTATTTAGGACCGAGATGAGGAGAAACTTCTTCACCCAGAGAGTGGTGAACCTGTGGAATTCTCTACCACAGAAAGTAGTTGAGGCCAATTCACTAAATATATTCAAAAGGGAGTTAGATGAAGTCCTTACTACTCGGGGGATCAAGGGGTATGGCGTGAAAGCAGGAAGGGGGTACTGAAGTTTCATGTTCAGCCATGAACTCATTGAATGGTGGTGCAGGCTAGAAGGGCTGAATGGCCTGCTCCTGCACCTATTTTCTATGTTTCTATGTTTTCTATATCCTGACCGACCCATCCGCCTTGAGCTTCGGCACAATCGGACACGCCCAGTCACTGAATTCGACTGTCGAGATGATGCCTTCCCTCAGCAGGCGGTACAATTCGCCTTCTATCTTTTTCCGCATCATGTACGGCACCGCTCTGGCCTTGTGGTGTACTGGCCTGGCGTCCGGGTTTATGTGAATCACTACCTTGGTCCCCATGAAAATGCCAATGCCGGGTTGAAATAGTGAGTCAAATTTGTCCAGGACCTGTGAGCATGGTATTCGCTCCACAGAAGAAATTGCATTGACATTGCCACATTTCCAGTTCATGGCAGCAAGCCAACTCCTCCCCAGCAGTGCGGGACCATCCCCCAGGACAATCCAGAGTGGCAACCTGTTCTCTGAATCTTTGTGGGTCACGACTACTGTGGCGCTGCCTAGCACCGGAATGATCTTTGTATATGTCCGTAGCTGTGCGTCATTTGGCAATAATTTTGGCCTCCTAGCTTTGGACGCCCACAACTTGTCGAACTGTTTGATACTCATCAGGGACTGGCTGTCCCCCGTGTCTACCTCCATTGATACTGGGATATTGTTGAAGAGCACTTTCATCATTATCGGTGGCGTCCTGGTGTATGAACTGCATATGTGCTCCACATGAACTCGCTGAACTTCAGCTTCCAGCGATTTCCCCCAGTGTCCATTTGGCCCCGTAGGGCTTACATCGGACCCGTCCTCCTCGTACATCAACATGGCTGCAGGCTTCCTGCACATACGTGCCAAGTGACTGCTGACGTTGCAGTTTCTGCAGGTATATTGCTGATACCTGCAAGCTGTGGCATGAGCCGTTGTTGGAAACTAAAGGTCCATTACCAGTCGATCGTCTCTGACTGTCTCTGTAACTGTCCTTAAGTGCACCATTGACAGGTGTTGGTGGCCCCATTGTCACTTGGGATGGCATGAATCGCCGTTCAGCTAGCCATTGTCTCTGTTGAATTCCCCCTTTGGGTTCGACTACATGCTCGAGCATGTCCGGTTGCCCCTGTCAGCCTTGAGAACTGTGTGCCATGTTAACAATGTTGACTCCCTGTCCATTTGCTGCATTTAAACCAAGATTTTTGGCAAACATCATTCTGGTCTCTTCCTCCCTTGAGATAAATGTTTGGGCCATCAAAGCCGCCGTTTCCAGGGTCAAGTCTTTGGTCTCAATCAGTTTCCTGAAAACCCCAGCGTGCCCGCTGCCCTCAATAAAAAAGTCTCGCAGCATCTCCGTTCTGCATGCATCTGGGAACTTACATAGGCTCGCCAGTCGCCGGAGGTCTGCCACGAAGTCTGGAACGCTTTTCCCTTCTCGCCACCGGTGCATGTAAAACCGGTGTCTCGCCATGTGCATGCTGCTCGCCAGTTTAAAGTGTTCCTGGAGAACTGTGTGCCAACTTACTGAGCTCTTCAAAAGTCTTGTCCGCCGGCTTCTCTGGCGCTAGAAGGTCCTTCATCGGGAGTACGTCCTGGGTCCACAAACCGTCAGGAGATGAGCCCTGCGTTTGTCGGCTGAATCCTGTCCCAGCCATTCCTTAATGACGAAACGTTGCTGTAGTCTCTCAATAAAATCGTCCCACTCATCACCAACACAGTACCTCTCGTCTGTGCTGCTATTGGCCATGCTCGCTTGGTTTAAATCCCAGTTTCTCATCGCCAATAATATGTCCTTACTATACAGTATAAATGCACACGAGGCCCATACTTGAGATAAGGTCACTCTGTGACCAGTAACCTTTATTAGCCAGCACTGAAGTGATGAAAATGGGTGGAGCTTCCTCTTTTATACCTGAAAGTCCAGGTTAGGAGTGCCTCCCACAAGTTCACCCCTTGTGGTCAATGTTCCCACAGTGTACAACTTAGGTCAGTTTATACATGGGTTACAATGACAGTTGAATACATGACACACAGGATCATTGATCTCAATATCGCGTGACAAATTTGCGCGGTCATGGTACACACTTTGTTGATGCCGCCTGCCCTCCACGTGATTATGGAGATCAGGGTGGACAAGAGAGAGCCTTGTTTTGAGCACCCTTTTCATGCTGGGGGAATGCCGGTGAGTGAGTGGGGTCTGGTGCACTAGCTGAGCAGCACTCAGGATAGTCGGGTCTGCAGGGAGCCTTCCGACACATGTTTCAGGCTTTGCTTGAAGGTCTGAACTGCCCGTTCTGCCTGGCTGTTGGACGCGGGCTTGAACGGGGCATATGTGACGTGCTTGATCCCATTGCAGGTCATGAATTCCTTGAATTCAACACTAGTGAAACACGGCCCATTGTCACTGACTAGGACATCAGGCAGGCTGTGCATGGCAAACATGGCTCGTAGGCTTTCAATAGTGGCCGTGGACGTGCTTACAGACATTACAGCACATTCAATCCATTTTGAGTAAGCGTCCACGACAACCAAAAACATTTTGCCTAGAAGTGGGCCCGCATCGACCGTGTGGATCCTCGACCACGGTTTGGAGGGCCACGACCACAAACTTAGCACTGCCTCTCTGGGTGCATTGCTCAGCTGAGAGCAAGTGTTGCACTGGTGCACGCATGACTCTAAATCTGAGTCGATGCCGGGCCACCACACATGTGATCTGGCTATGGCTTTCATCATTACAATACCTGGGTGGGTGCTGTGCAGTTCACAAATGAACGTATCTCTGCCTTTCTTGGGCAAGACCATGCGATTGCCCCACAACAGACAGTCTGCCTGCAGGGATATTTCGTCTTTGCGCCTGTGGAATGGCTTAATCATCTTCTATATCTCCGCTGGGACACTGGACCAGCTTCCATGGAGGACACAGTTTTTTTTAACCAAGGACAGTAAAGGATCGTGGCTAGTCCAGATTCTGATCTGACGGGCCGTAATGGAGGACTTTTCGTTTTCAAATGTATCCATTACCATGGGCAAGTCCACTGGCTGTGCCATTTCCACCCCGGTGATGGGCAATGGCAGCCGACAGAGAGCATCTGCACAGTTCTCTGTGCTCGGTCTGTGGCGGATTATATAGTTGTATGCCGACAGCGTGAGCGCCCATCTTTGGATGCGGGCAGAGGCATTGGTGTTAATCCCTTTGCTCTCAGAGAACAGCGATATGAGCGCCTTGTGGTCAGTTTCAAGCTCAAACTTGAGGCCAAATAAGTACTGGTGCATTTCCTTTACCCCGTAAACGCACGCCAGAGCGTCTTTTTCAATCCTGCTGTAGGCCCTTTCGGCCTTGGAAAAACTCCTGGATGCATAAGCGCCGGTTGCAAAATCCCCGATTCGTTAGCCTGTTGTAACACACATCGGACCCCATATGACGACACATCGCAAGCTAGTGCTAATCTTTTACAAGGGTTATACAGGACAAGCAGTTTGTTTGAGCACAACAGATTTTTGGCTTTCGTAAAGGCAGCCTCTTGTGAATTCCCCCACACCCAGTCATCTCCCTTGTGCAGTAGCACATGTAGGGGTTCTAGCAGGTTCTTAACCCAGGTAGGAAATTACCGAAATAGTTAAGGAGTCCCAGGAAGGACCGCAGCTCCATCACGTTTTGTGGTCTCGGCACGTTCTTCATGGCCTCCGTCTTGGCGTCGGTGGGTCTGATGCCGTCTGCTGCGATTCTTCTTCCCAAGAACTCGACCTCCTGCGCCAGGAAAACACACTTTGAACATTTCAACCTGAGCCCCACATGATCCAACCGACTAAGAACCTCTTCCAGATTCTTCAAGTGCTCAATGGTGTCCCGACCTGTGAGCAGTATATCGTCCTTAAAACCACGGTGCGAGGAACCGACTTTAGCAGGCTTTCCATGTTCCGTTGGAAGATTGCCGCACCGACTGAATCCCGAACGGGCATTGGTTATAGATGAACAGACCTTTGTGCAGGTTGATGCAGTTGAGGCCTTTCCAAGACTTTTCCAGCTCCTGCATCATGTAGGCCGAGGTCAGGTCCAGCTTGGTGAACATCTTTTCCCCCAGCCAGGGTCACAAATACATCATCTGCCTTGGGTAGCAGGTACTGGTCCTGTAGCGAAAAACGGTTAATTGTTACTTTATAGTCCCCACAAATTCTGACCGTGCTGTCCTCTTTAAATACCGGGACAATCGGACTAGCCCAGTCATTGAATTCCACCGATGATACCTTCTCACTGCAGCCTGTCCAGCTCAATTTCCACTTTCTCATGCATCATATATGGTACCGCCCTTGCCTTGTGGTGAATGGGTCGCGTACCGGGAACCAAATGGATCTGTACTTTCGCCCTGAGAAGTTTCCAATGCCTGGCTTGAACAATGATGGAAACCTGCTCAGAACCTGGGCGCATGAGGCATCGTTGACGGACGAAAGCGCTCGGATGTCGTCATAGTTCCAGCGGATTTTCCCAGCCAGCTTCTGCCAAACAATGTCGCCATCCCCTGGTACAATCCACAACAGGAGTTCATGTTCTGCTGCATCACAGGAGACTTTGACTTCTGCACTGCCAATTACAGGGATTAGTTCCTTGGTGTAAGTCCTTAGTTTGGTGTGAATGGGGCTGAGCTTGGGCCTATGTGCCTTCTTTCCCCACAGTCTGTCGAAGGCCTCTTTACTCATTATGTACTGACTTGCCCCCGTGTCCAGCTCCATAGATACTGGAATACCGTTCGGTTCAACTTTCAGCATTATTAGTGGGCATTTTGTCGTGAACATGTGTACCCCGTACACTTCTGCCTCCTCCGTACGAGTTTCCAATTCAGTCTGATCCACCATGGATCGATTTTCCTCTGCAACGTGGTGGTTTACAGGGTTTGCAGCTCGCCTGCACATTCGCTGTAGGTGTCCCATTGTTCTGCAACCATTGCACACATAGTGCTTAAAGCGGCATTGATGGGGCTGATGATCACCTCCGCAGCGCCGACAGGGTGTTAACTGCCTCGCATTAACAGATGATGGCGGACTCTGGGTCAATTGAAGTCAGGCCACAGCAGCCGGTGTGTACGTTGTGCCGTGTACATTTCTGCTCAAACCCGACCTTATTTTATGCACAGTACTGGCCGAAATGTCTTTGTTCTGCGAAATCTGCTTGGTGTAGTCGCTGGTGGACATAAATGCCTGGGCTATCGTTATGGCTTTACTCAGATTCGGAGTTTCTACAGTCAACAGTTTGCGAAGGATTGTCTCATGTCCAATGCCCAGTTCAAAAAAGTCTCTGAGCATTTATTCTAGGAATCCCTCAAACTCACAATGTCCTGCGAGGCCCTTAGTTCGGTGATGTAGCTCGCCACTTCCTGGCCCTCCAACCATTGACACGTGTAGAACCGATATCTCACCATCAAAACGCTTTCCTTAGGATTTAGGTGCTCCCGGGCCTGCGTACACAATTCTTCGTAAGATTTCTCTGTTGGTTTTGACGGGGCCAGGAGATTCTTCATGAGGCCAGAGGTTGTTGCCCCACAGACAGTCAGAAGGATCGCCCTTCATTTGATCGCATTCTCATCCCTTTGCAGCTCGTTGGCCAGAAAATATTGGTCGAGTCTCTCCACGAAGGCCTGCCAAACGTCCCTTTCTAAGAACTTCTCCAGGATGCCAACTGTTCTTTGCATTTTCGTGCGGTTGTTCATTACCTCGTCACCAATTGTTATATTCACAATAAATGGTGAGACTTAGTACTGTGTGTAATGAGCAAGTGTAACCTTGGCTCCTTTATTAAGGTTCCAGAGTGCAGGTATCGTGTGGGTGGCCTGCTTAGATACTATGCTCCCAAGGGGTGCTGGGATCCCTTGGTATTCCAACAGGTGGGTTTTCTGGTGGTCAGGTGTGATGCAAGTTACAAAGGGTTAAATACATAACAGTTACAGAGATATGGAGAGGTGTAGGGGCTGGTGGAGGTTACAGAGATAAGGAGGGATATAGGGGCTGGAGGAGGTTACAGAGATAAGGAGAGGTGTAGGGGCTGGATGAGGTTATAGAGATAGGGAGGGGTATCGGGGCTGGTGGAGGTTACAGAGATAGGGAGGGGTGTAGTGCTGGAGGAGGTTATAGATAGGGTCTTAGGCCTGGAGGAGGTTACAGAAATAGGAAGGGTTGTAGGGGCTGGAGAAGGTTAGAGATAGGGAGGGTTGTAGGCGTGGAAGGAGGTTACAGAGATAGTGAGGTGTGTAGGGGCTGGAGGAGGTTACAAAAATAGGGAGGTTTGAAGGGCTGGAGAAGGTTACAGAGATAGGGAGGGGTGTAAGGGCTGGAGGAGGTGAAAGAGACAGGGAGAGTTGTAGGGCTTGAGGAGGTTACAGAGATTGGTGGGGGGATGGTGTAGGGCTGGAGGAGGTTACAGAGATAGGGAGGGTTGTCGGGGCTGAAGGAGGTTACAGAGATAGGGAGGTGTGTAGGGGCTGGAGGTTACAGAGATAGGGAGGATTGTAGGGGCTGGAGGAGGTTACAGGGATAGGGAAGGTTGTAGGGGCTGGAGGCGGTTACAGAGATAGGGAGGGGTGTAGTGCTGGAGGAGGTTACAAAGATAGGGTCTTAGGTCTGGAGGAGGTTACAGAAATAGGAAGGGTTGTAGGGGCTGGAGAAGGTTAGAGATAGGGAGGGATGTAGAATCTGGAGGAGGTTACAGAGATAGGGAGGTTTGAAGGGCTGGAGGAGGTTACAGAGATAGGATGGGTTGTCGGGCTGGAGGAGAATAAAGAGATATGGAGGTGTGCAGGGGCTGAAGGTGATTACAGAGCTAGGGAGGGTTTTAGGGGCTGGAGGAGGTTACAGAAATAGGGAGGGGTGTAGGGGTTGGAGGAGGTTACAGATAGGGAGGAGTGTAGGGGCTGGAGGAGGTTACAGAGATAGGGAGGGGTGCAAGGGCTGGAGGAGGTTACAGAGATAGGGAGGGTTGTCGAGGCTGGAGAAGGTTACAGAAATAGGGAGGGTTGTAGGGACTGGAGAAGGTTACAGAGATCGGGAGGGTTGTCTGGGCTGGAGGAGGTTATAAAGATTGGGAGGGGTGTAGGGGCTGGAGGTTACAGAGATAGGGAGGGTTGTAGGGGCTGGAGGAGGTTACAGAGATAGGTAGGGTTGTCGAGGCTGGAGAAGGTTACAGAAATAGGGAGGGTTGTAGGGGCTGGAGGCGGTTACAAAGATAGGGAGGGATGTAGTGCTGGAGGAGGTTACAGTGATAGGGAGAGGTGCGGGTTGGAGGAGGTTACAGAGATAGAGAGGGGTGTAAGGGCTGGAGGAGGTTACAGAGATAGGGAGGAGTGTAGTGGCTGGAGGAGGTTACAGAGATAGGGAGGGGTGCAAGGGCTGGAGGAGGTTACAGTGATAGGGAGGGGTGTAGGGGCTGGAGGAGGTTACAGAGATAAGGAAGGGTGTAGGGGCTGGAGGAGGTTACAGAGATAGGGAGGGGTGTAGGGACTGGAGGTAGTTACAGAGATAGGGAGAGGTGTAGGGGCTGGAGGGGGTTACAGAGATAGGGAGAGGTGTAGGGGCTGGAGGAGGTTACAGAGATAGGGAGGGGTGTAGGGGCTGGAGGGGGTTACAGAGATAGGGAGGGGTGTAGGGGCTGGAGGCGGTTACAAAGATAGGGAGGGATGTAGTGCTGGAGGAGGTTACAGTGATAGGGAGAGGTGCGGGTTGGAGGAGGTTACAGAGATAGAGAGGGGTGTAAGGGCTGGAGGAGGTTACAGAGATAGGGAGGAGTGTAGTGGCTGGAGGAGGTTACAGAGATAGGGAGGGGTGCAAGGGCTGGAGGAGGTTACAGTGATAGGGAGGGGTGTAGGGGCTGGAGGAGGTTACAGAGATAAGGAAGGGTGTAGGGGCTGGAGGCGGTTACAGAGATAGGGAGGGGTGTAGTGCTGGAGGAGGTTACAAAGATAGGGTCTTAGGTCTGGAGGAGGTTACAGAAATAGGAAGGGTTGTAGGGGCTGGAGAAGGTTAGAGATAGGGAGGGATGTAGAATCTGGAGGAGGTTACAGAGATAGGGAGGTTTGAAGGGCTGGAGGAGGTTACAGAGATAGGATGGGTTGTCGGGCTGGAGGAGAATAAAGAGATATGGAGGTGTGCAGGGGCTGAAGGTGATTACAGAGCTAGGGAGGGTTTTAGGGGCTGGAGGAGGTTACAGAAATAGGGAGGGGTGTAGGGGTTGGAGGAGGTTACAGATAGGGAGGAGTGTAGGGGCTGGAGGAGGTTACAGAGATAGGGAGGGGTGCAAGGGCTGGAGGAGGTTACAGAGATAGGGAGGGTTGTCGAGGCTGGAGAAGGTTACAGAAATAGGGAGGGTTGTAGGGACTGGAGAAGGTTACAGAGATCGGGAGGGTTGTCTGGGCTGGAGGAGGTTATAAAGATTGGGAGGGGTGTAGGGGCTGGAGGTTACAGAGATAGGGAGGGTTGTAGGGGCTGGAGGAGGTTACAGAGATAGGTAGGGTTGTCGAGGCTGGAGAAGGTTACAGAAATAGGGAGGGTTGTAGGGGCTGGAGGCGGTTACAAAGATAGGGAGGGATGTAGTGCTGGAGGAGGTTACAGTGATAGGGAGAGGTGCGGGTTGGAGGAGGTTACAGAGATAGAGAGGGGTGTAAGGGCTGGAGGAGGTTACAGAGATAGGGAGGAGTGTAGTGGCTGGAGGAGGTTACAGAGATAGGGAGGGGTGCAAGGGCTGGAGGAGGTTACAGTGATAGGGAGGGGTGTAGGGGCTGGAGGAGGTTACAGAGATAAGGAAGGGTGTAGGGGCTGGAGGAGGTTACAGAGATAGGGAGGGGTGTAGGGACTGGAGGTAGTTACAGAGATAGGGAGAGGTGTAGGGGCTGGAGGGGGTTACAGAGATAGGGAGAGGTGTAGGGGCTGGAGGAGGTTACAGAGATAGGGAGGGGTGTAGGGGCTGGAGGGGGTTACAGAGATAGGGAGGGGTGTAGGGGCTGGAGGAGATTACAGAGATAGGGAGGAATGTCGGGGCTGGAGGAGGTTACAGAGATAGGGAGAGGTGTAGGTGCTGGAGGAGGTTACAGAGATAGGGAGAGGTGTAGGGGCTGGAGGAGCTTACAGAGATAGGGAGAGGTCTAGGGGCTGGAGGAGCTTACAGAGATAGGGAGGGGTGTAGGGACTGGAGGTGGTTACAGAGATAGGGAGAGGTGTAGGGACTGGAGGAGGTTACAGAGATAGGGAGGGGTGTAGGGGCTGGAGGAGGTTACAGAGATGGGGGGGGAATGTCGGGGCTGGAGGAGGTTACAGAGATAGGGAGGGGTGTAGGGGCTGGAGGAGGTTACAGAGATAGGGAGGGGTGTAGGGGCTGGAGGAGGTTACAGAGATAGGGAAGGGTGTAGGGGCTGGAGGAGGTTACAGAGATGGGGGGAATGTCGGGGCTGGAGGAGGTTACAGAGATAGGGAGGGGTGTAGGGGCTGGAGGAGGTTACAGAGATAGGGAGGGATGTAGGGGCTGGAGAAGCTTACAGAGATAGGGAGGGGTGTAAGGGCTGGAGGGGGTTACAGAGATAGGGAGAGGTGTAGAGGCTGGAGGAGGTTACAGAGATAGGGAGAGGTGTAGGGGCTGGAGGAGCTTACAAAGATAGGGAGGTGTAGGGGCTGGAGGAGCTTACAGAGATAGGGAGGGGTGTAGGGACTGGAGGGGGTGAAGATACCGGGCCGCTAAATTTCGGAGGCGCTGAAGTTGAAGGAGTTGGTCTGGTGTCGGGGTGGTGGACGATGTTACTGAGGGCTGGATGGAACCCATTGATGGGAGTTTGATCATCTGTTCAAATCTCTCAGTCTCTGACTGGCCCCTCACCCCTCTCCCCCCACCACTCTTCCACGGTTCACAATTCACTGAGTGAAGAAGTTTCTCATCATCTCAGTCCTAAATATAAACATAGAAAATAGGTGCAGGAGTAGGCCATTCGGCCCTTCGAGCCTGCACCACCATTCAATAAGATCATGGCTGATCATTCCCTCAGTACCCCTTTCCTGCTTTCTCTCCATACCCCTTGATCCCTTTAACCGTAAGGGCCATATCTAACTCCCTCTTGAATATATCCAATGAACTGGATCAACAACTTTCTGCGGCAGGGAATTCCACAGGTTAACAACTCTCTGAGTGAAGAAGTTTCTCCTCTTCTCAGTCCTAAATGGCCTACTCCTTATCCTAAGACTGTGTCCCCTGGTTCTGGACTTCCCCAACATCGCGAACATTCTTCTCGCATCTAACCTGTCCCATCCCATCAGAATTTTATACGTTTCTATGAGATCTCCTCTCATCCTTCGAAACTCCAGTATATAAAGGCCCAGTTGATCCAGTCTCTCCTCATATGTCAGTCCAGCGATCCCTGGAATCAGTCTGGTGAACCTTCGCTGCACTCCCTCAATAGCAAGAATGTCCTTCCTCAGATTTGGAGACGAAAACTGAACACAATATTCCAGGTGAGGCCTCACCAAGGCCCTATACAATTGCAGTAAGACCTCCCTGCTCCTATACTCAAATCCCCTAGCTATGAAGGCCAACATAGCATTTGCCGCCTTCACCGCCTGCTGTACCTGCATGCCAACTTTCAATGACTGATGAACCATGACACCCAGGTCTCGTTGCACCTCCCCTTTTCCTAATCTGCCGCCATTCAGATAATATTCTGCCTTCGTGTTTTTGCCACCAAAGTGGATAACCTCACATTTATCCACATTATACTGCATCCGCCATGCATTTGCCCACTCACCTAACCTGTCCAAGTCACCCTGCAGCCTCTTAGCATCCTCCGCACCGCTCACACTGCCACCCAGTTTAGTGTCATCTGCAAACTTGGAGATATTACACTCAATTCCTTCATCCAAATCATTGATGTATATTGTAAAGAGCTGAGGTCCAGCACTGAGCCCTGCGGCACTCCACTAGTCACTGCCTCCCATTCCGAAAAGGACCCGTTTATCCCGACTCTCTGCTTTCTGTCTGCCAACCAATTCTCTATCCATGCCAGTACATTACCCCCAATACCATGTGCTTTGATTTTGCACACCAATCTCTTATGTGAGACCTTGTCAAAGGCCTTTTGAATGTCCAAATACATCACATCCACTGGTTCTCCCTTGTCCACTCTACTAGTTACATCCTGAAAAAATTCGAGAAGATTTGTCAAGCATGATTTCCCTTTTATAAATCCATGCTGACTTGGACCAATCCTGTCACTGCTTTCCAAAAGCGCTGCTATTTCATCCTTAATAATTGATTCCAACATTTTCCCCAGTACTGATGTCAGGCTAACCGGTCTATAATTACCCATTTTCTCTCTCCCTCCTTTTTTAAAAAGTGGTGTTACATTAGCTACCCTCCAGTCCATAGGAACTGATCCAGAGTCGATAGACTGTTGGAAAATGATTGCCAATGCAACCACTATTTCTGGGGCCACTTCCTTAAGTACTCTGGGATGCAGACAATCAGGCCCCGGGGATTTATCGGCCTTCAATCCCATCAATTTCCCCAACACAATTTCCTGCCTAATTAGGATATCCTTCAATTCCTCCTTCTCACTAGACCCTCGGTCCCCTTGTATATCCGGAAGGTTATTTGTGTCTTCCTTCGTGAAGACAGAACCAAAGTATTTGTTCAATTGGTCTGCCATTTCTTTGTTCCCCATTCTAAATTCATCTGACTCTGACTGCAAGGCACCTACGTTTATTTCACTAATCTTTTTCTCTTCACATATCTATAGAAGCTTTTGCAGTCAGTTTTTATGTTCCCGGCAAGCTTCCTCTCATACTCTATTTTCCCCCTCTTAATTAAACCCTTTGTCCTCCTCTGCTGAATTCTAAATTTCTCCCAGTCCTCAGGTTTGCTGCTTTTTCTGGCCAATTTATATGCCTCTTCCTTGTATCTAACACTAGCCTTAATTTCCCTTGTTAGCCATGGTTGAGCCACCTTCCCTGTTTTATTTTTACTCCAGACAGGGATGTACAATTGTTGAAGTTCATCCATGTGATCTATAAATGTTTGCCATTGCCTATCTACCATCAACTCTTTAAATAACATTCGCCAGTCTATTCTAGTCAATTCATGTCTCATGCTGTCGAAGTTAGCTTTCCTTAAGTTCAGGACCCAAGTTTCTGATTTAACTGTGACACTCTCCATCTTAATAAAGAATTCTACCATATTATGGTCACTCTTCCCCCAGGGGATTCAGACAACAAGATTGCTAATTAATCCCTTTTCATTACACATCACCCAGTCTCGGATGGCCAGCTCTCTAGTTGGTTCCTCGGCATATTGGTCAAGAAAACCATCCCTAATACACTCCAGGAAATCCTCCTCCACCGCATTGCTACCAGTTTGGTTAGCCCAATCTATATGTAAATTAAAGTCACCCATGATATCTGCTGTACCTTTATTGCACACATCCCTTATTTCTTGTTTGATGCTGTCCCCAACCTCACTACTACTGTTTGGTGGCCTGTACACAACTCCCACCAACGTTTTCTGCCCTTTGGTATTCCGTAGCTCCACCCATACTGATTCCACATCATCCAAACCAATGTCCTTCCTTATTATTGCATTAATTTCCTCTTTAACCAGCAACGCCACACCGCCTCCTTTTCCTTTCTGTCTATCCTTCCTAAATGTTGAATACCCCTGGGTGTTGAGTTCCCAGCCTTGGTCACCCTGGAGCCATGTCTCCATGATGGCAACTGCATCATATCCATTAACTGCTATCTGTGCAGTTAATTTGTCCACCTTATTCCGAATACACCTCACATTGAGACATAGAGCCTTCAGGCTTGTCTTTTTAACACACTTTGCCCCTTTAGAATTTTGCTGTAATGTGGTCCTTTTAGTTTTTTGCCTTGGGTTTCTCTGCCCTCCACTTTTACTATTCTCCTTTTTATCTTTTGTATCTGTCTCCCTTTTATTTTCCTCTGCCTCCCTGCATCGGTTCCCATCCCCCTGCCATGTTAGTTTATCTCCTCCCCAACAGCACTTGCAAACACTCCCCCTAGGACATTGGTTCTGGTCCTGCCCAGGTGCAGGTCCCACCTCCCCCAGAACCGGTTCCAATGTCCCAGGAATTTGAATCCCTCCCTTCTGCACCACTCCTCAAGCCACATATTCATCTGAGCTATCCTGCGATTCCTACTCTGACTAGCACGTGGCACTGGTAGCAATCCTGAGATTGCTACTTTTGAGGTCCTACTTTTTAATTTCGCTCCTAGCTCCCTAAATTCGTCTCGTAGAACCTCATCCCATTTTTTTACCTATACCGTTGGTACCTATATGCACCACGACAAATGGCTTACCCCTTATCCTTAGACTGTGACCCCTGGTTCTAGACTTCCCCAACATCGGGAACATTCTTCCTGCATCTAACCTGTCCAATCCCGTCAGAATTTTATATGTTTCTATGAAATCCCCTCTCATTCTTCTAAATTCCAGTGAATATAAGCCCAGTCGATCCAGTCTTTCTTCAAAATGTCAATCCTGCAATCCTGGGAATCAGTCTGTGAACCTTCGCTGCACTCCCTCAATAGCAAGAATGTCCTTCCTCAGATCAGGAGAAGAAAACTGAACACAATATTCAAGGTGTGGCCTCACCAAGGCCCTGTATAATTGCAGTAAGACCTCCCTGCTCCTATACTCAAATCCTCTCGCTATGAAGGCCAACATACCATTTTCCTTCTTCACCGCCTGCTGTACCTGCGTGCCAACTTTCAATAACTGATGAACCATGAAACCCAGGTCTCGTTGCACCTCCCCTTTTCCTTATCTGTCACCATTCAGATAATATTCTGCCTTTCTGTTTTTGCCACCAAAGTGGATAACCTCACCTTTATTCACATTATATTGCATCTGCCATGCATTTGCCCACTCACCTAACCTGTCCAAGTCACCCTGCAGTCTCTTAATATCCTCCTCAAAGCTCACACCGCCACCCAGCTTAGTGTCATCTGCAAACTTGGAGATATTACATTTAATTCCTTCGTCTAAATCATTGATGTGGCTGGGGTCCCAGCACTGAGCCCTGCGGCATCCCACTAGGCACTGCCTGCCATTCTGAAAAGGACCCGTTTATTCCCACTCTTTTCTTCCTGTCTGCTAACCAGTTCTCTATCCATGTCAGTACATTACCGCCAATACCATGTGCTTTAATTTTGCACACCAGTCTCTTGTGTGGGACCTTGTCAAAAGCCTTTTGAAAGTCCAAATACACCACATCCACTGGTTCTCCCTTATCCACTCTGCTAGTTATATCCTCAAAAAATTCCAGAAGATTTTTCAAGCATGATTTCCCCTTCATAAATCCATACTGACTTGGACCGATCCTGTCACTGCTTTCCAAATGTGCTGCTATTTCATCTTTAATAATTGATTCCAGCATTTTCCTCACCACCGATGTCAACTCTTCCCCACAAGTGGAAACATTCTCTCTGTATCCACTCTATCAAAATCTTTCATCATTTTAAAGAACTCTATTAGGTCACCCATCAGCCTTCTCCTTTCAAGAGAACAGAGACCCAACCTCTTCATCCTTTCCTGGTATGTATACCCTCACATTTCTGGTATCATCCTTGTAAATCTTCTCTGCACCCTCTCCAGTGCCTCTATATCCTTTTTATAATATGGTGACCAGAACTGTATGCAGTGTTCCAAGTGTGTTCTAACCAATGTTCGATACAGGTTCAGCGTAACTTCCCTACTTTTCAGTTCGATACCTCGAGAAATAAACTCTCGTGCTTGTTTTTTTTTAATAGCTTTGTTATCCTGTGTCGCAACTTTTAGTGATTTGTCCCAAAGCGCTTCACAACCAATGAAGTACTTTTTTTGTAGTGTAGGAAACATGACGGAATAATTGTGCACAGCAAGATCCCGCAAATAGCAATGTGATAAATGATCCAGATAATCTGTTTTCTTCGCCATGTTGATTGAATGATAAATATTGGCCCCAGGACACCGGAGAAAACTCCCCTGCTCTTCTTTGAAATAGTGCCATGGGATCTTTCATGTCCACCTGAGAGGGCAGACGGGGTCTCGGTTTAACGTCTCATCCTAACGACAGCACCTCCGACAGTGCGGCGCTCCCTCAGTACTGCCCCTCCGACAGTGCGGTGCTCCCTCAGTACTGCCCCTACGATAGTGTGACACTCCCTCAGTACTGCCCCTCCGACAGGGCGGCGCTCCCTCAGTACTGCCCCTCCGACAGAGCGGTGCTCCCTCAGTACTGCCCTTCCGACAGTGCGGCGCTCCCTCAGTACTGCCCCTTCGACAGCGCGGCGCTCCCTCAGTACTGCCCCTCCGACAGGGCTGCGCTCCCTCAGTACTGCCCTTCCGGCATGCGGTGCTCCCTCAGTACTGCCCCTTGGACAGCGCGGTGCTCCCTCAGTACTGCCCTTCCGACAGTACGGCGCTCCCTCAGTACTGCCCTTCCGACAGGGCGGTGCTCCCTCAGTACTGCCCCTCCGACAGCGCAGTACAGTGCTCCCTCAATACTGCTCCTCCAACAGCGCAGTACGGTGCTCCCTCAGTACTGCCCCTCCGACAGCGCAGTACAGTGCTCCCTCAGTACTGCTCCTCCGACATCGCAGTACGGTGCTCCCTCAGTACTGCCCTTCCGACAGCGCAGTACGACGCTCCCTCAGTACTGCCCCTCCGACAATGCGGCGCTCCCTCAGTACTGCCCCTCTGACAGTGCAGTACGGCGCTCCCTCAATACTGCCCCTCCGACAGCGCAGTATGGCGCTCCCTTAGAACTGCCCCTCCGACAGTGCGGCACTCCCTCAGTACTGGCCCTCCGACAGCGCGTGCGGCGCTCCCTCAGTACTGCCCCTCCGACAGCGCATTACAGCGCTCCCTCAGTACTGCGCCTCCGACAGTGCAGTATGGTGCTCCCTCAGTACTGCCCCTCCGACAGCGCAGTACAGCGCTCCCTCAGTACTGCCCCTCCGACAGTGCAGTACGGCGCTCCCTCAGTACTGCCCCTCTGACAGCGCAGTGCGGCGCTCCCTCAGTACTGCCCCTCCAACAGTGCAGTGCGGCGCTCCCTCAGTACTGCCCCTCTGACAGCGTGTGCGGCGCTCCCTCAGTACTGCCCCTCCGACAGTGCAGTATGGTGCTCCCTCAGTCCTGCCCCTCCGACAGTGCAGTACGGCGCTCCCTCAGTACTGCCCCTCCGACAGTGCAGTACGGCGCTCCCTCAGTACTGCCCCTCCGACAGCGCAGTGCGGCGCTCCCTCAGTACTGCCCCTCCGACAGTGCAGTGCAGCGGTCTGGAAGTGATGGTGTGAAATGTTTGTGGCAGAATCCCAGAGGGAAGTGTTAAACATTTCATCCACGCTCGACACGCACATGACCAGACCGAGTCCAATAAGGTCTTGGGTTGAAGTGAGTTGTCTCCTCTGAGCAGTGGGTGTGTGGTGACAGAAAGCTCAGTGTTACAGTCGCAGCGTGCTGCAGCAATTGCTCGATGTTAGCCGTACCGTGCACTCAGAAGACAAGACCAACACAACAGCACAGATACACGGAAAGCACATTGTGAGAAGGACACACACAATCTGCAAAGGGATATAGACCGGCTCAGCGAGTAGGCAAAAATTTGGCAGATGGAGTATAACGTGGGAAAATATGAGGTTATCCACTTTGGCAGAAATAATAGAAAAGCAAATTATAATTTAAATGGCAAAGGATTGCATAGTGCCGCATACAGTTGGACCTGGGGGTACTTGTGCATGAAACACAAAGGGTTAGTATGTAGGTACAGCAGGTGATCAGGAAGGCCAATGGTATCTTGGCCTTTATTGCAAAGGGGATGGAGTATAAAAGCAGGGAAGTCTTGCTACAGCTATACAGGGTATTGTTGAGGCCACACCTGGAATACTGCATACAATTTTGGTCTCCATATTTAAGGAAGGATATACTTGCTTTGGAGGCAGTTCAGAGAAGGTTCACTCGATTGATTCTGGAGATGAGGGGCTTGACTTATGACGAAATATTGGGTAGGTTGGGCCTATACACATTGTTCAGAAGAATGAGAGGTGATCTTATCAAAACATAAGATTATGAAGGGGCTTGATAAGGTGGACGCAGAGAGGATGTTTCCACTGATAGGGGAGACTAGAACTAGAGGGCATAATCTTAGAATAAGGGGCCGCCCATTTAAGACTGAGATGAGGAGGAATTTCTTCTCTCAGAGGGTTGTAAATATGTGGAATTTGCTGCCTCAGAGAGCTGAGGAGGCTGGGACATTGTATATATTTAAGGCGGAGATAAGACAGATTTTTGGGTGATAAGGGAGTAAAGGGTTATGGGAGAGGGCAGGGAAGTGGAGCTGAGTCCATGATCGGATCAGCCATGATCTTATTGAAGGGGCCGTATGGCCTACTCCTGTTCCTATTTCTTATGTTCTTATTCGACCCAACCGCGCTGTGCTGGTGTTTAGACTTGACGCACTCCTGGCTGGCCTCCCACATTCTGCCCTCCGTAAAGTTGGTCATCCAAAACTCGGCTGCCCCATCTCCAACCTCCTTTCCCTCTCTCGTCCTTGAACGTGTTGTTGCCTCCCAAATCCGTGCCCATCTTTCCCGCAATTCCGTGTTTGAATCCCTCCAATCAGGTCTCCCCACCTGCCCCAGTACCGAAACGGCTCTCATCAAAGTCACAAATGACATCCTTTGTGAGTGAGACAAAGGTAAGCTATCCCTCCTCGTCCTGCTGGATTGTCTGTAGCCTTTGACACAGTTGACCATCAATCCTCCTCCAACGCCACTCCACCGTCGTCCAGCTGGGTGGGACTGCACTCGCCTGGTTCCATTCTTATCCATCGAATCGTAGCCAGAGAATCACCTGCCATGACTTCTCTTCCCACCCCCGCACCGTTACCTCTGGTGTCCCCGAAGGATCTGTCTTTGGCTCCCTCCTATTTCTCATCTACATGCTGCCCCTCGGTGACATCATCCGGAAACGTGGCCTCAGTTTCCACATGTACGCTGATGACATCCAGCTCTATCAAGTGATCAGGAAGGCCAATGGTATCTTGGCCTTTATTGCAAAGGGAATGGAGTATGAAAGTCTTGCTACAGTTATACAGGGTATTGGTGAGGCCACACCTGGAATACTGCGTGCAGTTTTGGTTTCCATATTTACAAAAGGATACACTTGCTTTGGAGGCAGTTCAGAGCAGGTTCACTGGGTTAATTCCGGGGATGAGGGGGTTGACTTATGAGGAATGGTTGAGTAGGTTGGGCCTCAACTCATTGGAATTCAGAAGAATGAGAGTTGATCTTATCGAAACGTATAAGATTATGAGGGGGCTTGACAAGGTGGATGCAGAGAGGATGTTTCCACTGATGGGGGAGACTAGAACTAGGGGGCATAATCTTAGAATAAGGGGCCGCCCATTTAAAACTGAGATGAGGAGGAATTTCTTCTCTGAGGGTTGTAAATCTGTGGAATTCGCTGCCTCAGAGAGCTGTGGAAGCTGGGACATTGAATAAATTTAAGACAGATTATTTTCTGTACCTGTTCAGGACACTTTAATGATTTTCCGTCCCTCGCTCCCCTCTACCTTCCCGCGCTCTGCTTTTTCCCATCCCCCGACATCCCTCCCCATTCCCCATCCCCCCTCCCTCCTCGGCCCTCCTTCCTCCGTCTTCCCATGCCGCCTTGTCCCCCTGCCCCAGAGAACCTTAACCTCCCCTGACCCCCAGACCCCTAACGCTCCCCCCAGAGACCACTAACCCTCCCCCTAGAGATACCTAACCTCCCCTGACCCCCAGACCCCTATCCCCTCCTCCCCAGAGACCCCTAACCCTCCCCCTAGAGATACCTAACCCTCCCCCTAGAGATACCTAAGCTTCCCTGACCGCCAGACCCATATCCCCTCCCCCCAGAGACCCCCAACCCTCCCCTAGAGACCCCTACCTTCCCCTGACCCCCAGGCCCCTAACCCCTCCCCCCAGAGACCCTTAACCCCTCCCCTCCAGAGACCCCTAACCCTCCCCCTAGAGATACCTAAGCTTCCCTGACCGCCAGACCCTATCCCCTCCCCCCAGAGATCCCTAACCCTCCGATAGAGACCCCTAACTTCCCCTGACCCCCACACCCCTAACCCCTACCCCCAGAGACCCCTAACATCCCCCTAGACACATCTAACCTCCTCTGACGCCCAGATCCCTAACTCCTCCCCCCCAGAGACCCCTAACCCCCCGAGACCACTAACCCCTCCCCCCAGAGATACCTAACCCCCCCAGAGACCCCTAACCCCTTCCCCCAAGACCCCTAACCCCTCCCCCAGAGACCTCTAACCCCCCCAGAGAACCCCTCCCCCCAGAGACCCCTAACCCCCCCCCAGAGAACACCTCCCCCCAGAGACACCTAACCTTCCCCCAAGAGACCCCTAATCCTCCCCCCAGAGACCCCTAACCCTCCCCCCCCGAGACCCCTAACCCCTCCCCCAGAGACCCCAACCCCTCCCCCCCGAGACCCCTAACTCCTCCCCCAGAGACCCCTAACCCCCCCCAGAGACCCCTAACCCCTCCCCCCTCTCCACCACAGTTATAAATGATGCCCCTCCCCCCGAGACCACCAACCCTCCTCCCCCGCCCATTTATAACCGAGGCCCGTTGTCAGTAAGGCAGGCAGAGAGCGAGAAATGGCTGGGGTCCCGCCCACAGATGTTTAATGACGCGCCGTCTTCGCCTGCATGTGCCGCCCCTTGGCCCGGATGGCCCGGGGTGGCCGGACACTGACCTTGCCCTCTGCCCGCTCGGCCAGCACGTTGCGGCCCAGCCCGTTGACCCGCGCGGCCCACTGCCTGTCCAGCCGGGCCTGGTTCTTGGCCTCCTCCCGCTCCCTCCGCAGGGGCCCCGACACCGGGCTGGAGACCCAGACTTGCCCGGGGAGGATGCAGAGGGGCGCCAGGTCCGCCTGCTCCTGCTCCGCCGCTGTCAACACCGGCACCAGCCCCGCGCCGTCCCAGGCCCGCGAGCTCTCGCCGCTCCGCTCAAAGGGCGTCCCGCACAGGCAGCGGGCCCGACGCCTCCCACACTGCTCCGCAGTCATCCGTCCCCTGGAGGGCGCTGGAGAGACACCTGGGGAGAGAGAAGGGAAAGTGTCTGTTAGTGTCCCTCCGACAGTGCGGCACTCCCTCAGTACTGCCCCTCCAACAGTGCGACATTCCCTCAGTACTGTCCCTCCGACAGTGCGGCGCTCCCTCAGTACTGTCCCTCCGACAGTGCGGCACTCCCTCAGTACTGCCCCTCCGACAGTGCGACATTCCCTCAGTACTGCCCCTCCGACAGTGCGACATTCCCTCAGTACTGCCCCTCCGACAGTGCGACATTCCCTCAGTACTGCCCCTCCGACAGTGCGGCGCTCCCTCAGTACTGTCCCTCCGACAGTGCGGCGCTCCCTCAGTACTGCCCCTCCGACAGTGCGGCATTCCCTCAGTACTGCCCCTCCGACAGTGCGGTATTCCCTCAGTACTGCCCCTCCGACGGTGCGGCGCGCCCTCAGTACTGTCCCTCCGACAGTGCGGCACTCCCTCAGTACTGCCCCTCCGACAGTGTGGCGCTCCCTCAGTACTGCCCCTCCGACAGTGCGGCATTCCCTCAGTACTGCCCCTCCGACAGTGTGGCGCTCCCTCAGTACTGCCCCTCCGACAGTGCGGCACTCCATCAGTACTGCCCCTCCGACAGCGTAGTGCTCCCTCAGTACTGCCCCTCCGACAGTGCGGCACTCCCTCAGTACTGTCCCTCCGACAGTGCGGCGCTCCCTCAGTACTGCCCCTCCGACAGTGCGGCACTCCCTCAGTACTGCCCCTCCGACAGTGTGGCGCTCCCTCAGTGCTGCCCCTCCGACAGTGCGGCACTCCCTCAGTACTGCCCCTCCGACAGTGCGGCACTCCCTCAGTACTGCCCCTCCGACAGTGCGGCACCCCCTCAGTACTGTACTGGGAGTGTCAGCCTACACTTTCTGTGCTCAAGTCCCTGGAGTGGGACTTGAACCCACAATCTTCTGACTCCGAGGTGAGGGTGTTATCCAATGATACTAACGGAATGGGATAGGGGGTTATTTTTCATTCACTAGAGTTTAGAAGAATGAGAGGGGATCTCATTGAAACGTATAAAATTCTGACTGGGTTGGACAGACTGGATGCGGGGAGGATGTTTCCCCGGGGGCTGGGAAGTCTAGAACAAGGGGTCACAGTCCCAGGATACGGGGTAGGAAATTTAGGACCGAGATGAGGAGAAATGTTCTCACTCGGGGTGGTGAGCCTGTGGAATTCTCTACCACAGAAGGCTGTGGAGGCTAAGTCACTGAATATATTTAAGAGGGAGATAGATAGATTTCTAGACACAAAAGGCATCAAGGGGTATGGGGAGAAAGTGGGAATATGGTGTTGAGATAGAGGAGCAGCCATGATCATATTGAATGGTGGTGCAGGATCGAGGGGACGAATAGCCTACTACTGCTCCTATTTTCTGTTTCTGTAGAGGGTCATGCCAATAGATTTAGATGGGGAAAGACGGGAGACTCGAGTGGAGCATAAACGCCGGCACGGACTGGTTGGGCCAAATGGTCTATTTCTGTGCCGTAAAGACATTAAATGGTAAGACACTGAGAAATGTAGAGGAACAGAGGGACCTTGGAGTGTAGATCCACAGATCCCTGAAAGTAGCAGGCCAAGTGGATAAGGTGGTTAACAAGGCATATGGAATGCTTACCTTTATTGGCCGAGGCACAGAATACAAGAGCGGGGGGGTTATGCTTGGACTGTATAAAACACTGGTTAGGCCACAGCTGGAGGACTTCATGCAGATCTGGTCACCACATTACAGGAAGGATGTGATTGCACTGGAAAGGGTGCAGAGGAGATTTACCAGGATGTTTCCTGGAGTGGAGAATTTTAGCGATGAGGAACGATTGGATAGGCTGGGGTTGTTTTCCTTGGAACAGAGAGGGCTGAGGGGAGACCTGATTGAGGTGTATAAAATGATGAGGGGCCTGGATAGAGTGGATAGGACGGACCTGTTTCCCTTGGCAGAGAGGTCAATAACCAGGGGGCACAGATTGAAAGTAATTGGGGGGAGGTTTAGAGGGGATTTGAGGGGACATTTCTTCACCCAGAGGGTGGTGGGGGTCTGGAACTCACTGCCTGAAAGGTTAGTAGAGGCAGAAACCCTCACCACATTTAAACAGTACCTGGATGTACACTTGAAGTGCCATAACCTGCAGGGCTACGGACCCAGACCTGGAAAGTGGGATTAGGCTGGGTAGCTCTTGGTCGGCCGGCGCGGACACGATGGGCCGAAATGGCCTCCTTCTGTGCTGTAAATCTCTGTGATATCCGACGTAACCCTATGTAATAAATGCTGTAAGGTGAATTAGCAAAGGGACTATAAATAGCCCTGCTGATTGAATGAAAGCACCAGCAATTACTCACTCTCGTCTTTGAACCGACCCTTTAAATTGTCCATCCCTTGAAGACACCTATTCCATTCGGAGAAATGTGACTTTTAAATATAATCTTTACAATGCTGCAGTATTGCTCCATTTAAATTCAAATGAAGTTGGGGGGGTGGGGCAGATTTCAGTGAGGTCACTGACAGGTCACATGTCACAAAGTGAGGGGGGGGTGGGGGGAGGGACTGAGGGATTTAATGGGCACAAAAATCAAAGAGCAAGTTATTATTTAAATGGAGAAAGATTTCAAAGTACTGAGGGACAGTGGGACCTAGGGGTACTTGGGCATGAAACACAAAAGTTTAGTGTGCAGGTTCAGCAAGTGGTCAGGATGGCCAATGGTATCTTGGCCTTTATTGCACAGGGGATGGAGTATAAAAGCAGGATGTCTTGCTACAGTTATACAGGGTATTGGTGAGGCCACACCTGGAATACTGCGTACAGTTTTGGTTTCCATATTTACGAACAGCGTGGATAAAGGGGAACCAGTGGATGTGGTGTATTTGGATTTCCAGAAGGCTTTTGGCAAGGTGCTACATAAAAGGTTACTGCACAAGATAAAAGTTCACGGGGTTGGGGGTAATATATTAGCATGGATAGAGGATTGGCTAAATAGCAGAAAACAGAGAGTTGGGATAAATCGTTCATTCTCTGGTTGGCAACCAGTAACCAGAATTTTCTACCACAGAAATTTGTTGAGGCCCGTTCATTAAATGTGGCCCTTACAGCTAAAGGGATCAAGGGGTATGGAGAAAAAGCAGGAATGGGGTACTGAAGTTGCATGATCAGCCATGATCATATTCAATCATAGTGCAAGCTCGAAGGGCCGAATGGCCTACTCCTGTATCTATTTTCTATGTTTCTAGTGAGGTGCCGCAGGGATCAGTGCTGGGACCCCAAATCTATTTGCAATCTATATTAACGACTTGGAAGAAAGGACTAAGTGTAACGTAGCCAAATTTGCTGATGATACAAAGATGGGAGGAAAAGCAATGTGTGAGGAGGACACAAAAAATCTGCAAAAGAACACAGACAAGCTAAGTGAGTGGGCAAAAATTTGGCAGATGGAGTGTAATGTTGGAAAATGTGCAGAAAAAAATCAAAGAGTAAGTTATTATTTAAGTGGAGAAAGATTGCAAAGTGCTGCAGTAAAGCGGGATCTAGGGGTACTTGTGCATGAAACACAAAAGGTTAGTATGCAGGTACAACAAGTGATCAGGAAGGCCAATGGTATCTTGGCCTTTATTGTAAAGGAGATGGAGTATAAAAGCAGCGAAGTCCTGCTACAGTTATACAGGGTATTGGTGAGGTCACACCTGGAATACTGCGTGCAGTTTTGGTTTCCATATTTACGAAAGGATATACTTTCTTTGGAGACAGTTCAGAGAAGGTTCACATTCCAGAGATGAGGGGGTTGACATATGAGGAAAGGTTGAGTAGGTTGGGCCTCTACTCATTGGAACGTAGAGGATTATGAGGGGGCAGAGAGGATGTTTCCGATGGGGCAGACTAGAACGAGAGGGCATAATCTTAGAATAAGGGGCCGCCCACTTAGGACTGAGATGAGGAGGAATTTCTTCTCTCAGAGGGTTGTAAATCTGTGGAATTCGCTGCCTTAGAGAGCTGTGGAAGCCGGGACATTGAATATATTTAAGCAGAAATAGACAGTTTCTTAACCAATAAGGGATTAAGGGATAATGGGGCGCGGGCGAGGAAGTGGACCTGAGTCCATTATCGGATCAGCCATGATCGTATTAAATGGCGGAGCAGGCTCGAGGGGCCGTATGGCCTACTCCTGTTCCTATTTCTTATGTTCTTATAAGTGTGGGACCCTGTCCTGTGCAAATTGGCAGCTGTGTGTTTGACCTTTATTGCAAGGGGGATGGAGTATAAAAGCAGGGAAGTCCTGCTACAACTGTACAGGGTATTGGTGAGGCCACACCTGGAGTACTGCGTACAGTTTTGGCCTCCGTATTTAAGGAGGGATATACTTGCTTTGGAGGCAGTTCAGAGAAGCTTCACTAGGTTGATTCCGGAAATGAAGGGGTTTACTTATGAAGAAAGGTTGAGTAGGTTGGGCCTATACTCATGGGAGTTTAGATGAATGAGAGGTGATCTTATCGAAACGTATAAAATTATGAGGGGGCTTGACAAGGTGGATGCAGAGAGGATGTTTCCACTGATGGGGGAGACTAGAACTAGAGGGCATAATCTTAGAATAAGGGGCCGCCCATTTAAAACTGAGATGAGGAGGAATTTCTTCTCTCAGAGGGTTGTAAATCTGTGGAATTCGCTGCCTCAGAGAGCTGTGGAAGCCGAGACATTGAATATATTTAAGGCGGAGAAATAGCAGATTTTTGAGCGATAGGGGAGTGAAAGGTTATTGGGAGTGGGCAGAGAAGTGGAGCTGAGTCCATGATCAGATCAGCCATGATCTTATTAAATGGCGGAGCAGGCTCGAGGGGCCGTATGACCGACTCCTGCTCCTATTTCTTATGTTCTTATCTTTTGCCCCTGTCTACACTCGTAACGTCACTGCCCAGTGACCCCTGGGTTAGAGAGGGGGGAAATCAGCCAGGGTACCTGCTCCTGATCACTGCCCAGTGACCCCTGGGTTAGAGAGGGGGGGGCGGATATCAGCCAGGGCTCCTGCTCCTGATCACTGCCCAGTGACCACTGGGTTAGAGAGAGACGGAAAATCAGCCAGGGCTCCTGATCACTGCCCAGTGACCCCTGGGTTAGAGAGAGAGGGGAAATCAGCCAGGGTACCTGCTCCTGATCACTGCCCAGTGACCCCTGGGTTAGAGAGGGGAGGGAATATCAGCCAGGGCTCCTGCTCCTGATCACAGCCCAGTGACCCCTAGGTTAGAGAGGCGGGGGTGCGGGATATCAGCCAGGGCTCCTGATCACAGCCCAGTGACCCCTGGGTTAGAGAGAGGGGAAATCAGCCAGGGTACCTGATCCTGATCACTGCCCAGTGACCCCTGGGTTAGAGAGAGGGGAAATCAGTCAGAGTTCCTGCTCCTCATCACTGCCCAGTGACTCCTGGGTCGGTTATTTGTCAGGAATTGAATACATATTGGGGGCGGTGGGGGAACGGATATTGGTGGAAATGAAGACGCAAACTCCAAAGGTTATCGCAAAATAAAAAGGCTCTGGTGTTATTCCGATCTGGGTCTTGATCTGCGAGTATTGGACAGAGTGTCTGAACTCAGGGGATGTGCTGTGGTGGTGATCACACACCCCACACACCGTAACAAAACTCACTGTTAGTGCACACCACTGCCCCACATCTCAATAAACTCAAAATAACGCTACTCTCCGAGGTATTAAGGCACAAATACTTCCCTCCCCCTCTCTGCCAGTCTGGGTCTCTCACTGCATCAGACACGCTTCCCGTCTCTCTCACTCTCCCCTCCCTCCCAGACGCTCCCCATCTCCCTCTCTCTCTCTCTCTTCATCTGTGTCTCCCTCTCTCTCGATCCCACTCCACCTCTCTCTCACACTCCCTCTCTCCTCTGGTCTTGTACTCTTTCCCCCTCTCGCCCAGACACTCCCCGTCTCCCTCACTCTCTCAAACACCGCCTCTCTCTCCCCATCACTCACACACTTCACCTCTCACACACACAATCCGCCTCTCTCTCTCTCTCTCTCTCTCACACTCTCGACCCGTCTCGCTCACACTCTCTCTCAGACACCCTCCTTCCCCATTGCTCTCTGACACTCCGCTATTTCGAACACACCCTCTCTCTCTCTCTCTCTCTCTTTCTCTCTCTCTCCCTCCGCTTCACTTCTCCCCTCCCTTCACCCGCTTCTGTTGTCTCTGGAGCTGGTTTTTCTGGAGAATCCTTAATGTGTCTCTCTTCTCGATCTTCCACAGCTGCTGCTTCTTCATCCGTTTGATCTTCAGCGGGTTCCTGATCTGTGGCGGGAGGGAGAGGGAGACAGTGACTCACTGGCAGAGGGAGGGGAGGGGAGAGAGGAGGGGAGAGGGAGAGAGGGAGGGAGAGAGAGGGTGAGAGAGGGGGGTAGGGAGAGGGAGACAGTGACTCACTGGCATAGGGAGGGGAGGGGAGAGAGAGAGAGGGAGGGAGAGAGAGGGGGAGGGAGGGAGAGAGAGGGGGAGGGAGAGGGAGGGAGAGAGAGGGGGTAGGGAGAGAGGGGAAGGGGGAGAGAGGGAGAGGGGGGAGAGAGAGGGAGAGGGAGAGAGGGGGAGGGAGGGAGAGGGAGAGGGAGGGTGAGAGAGGGGGGTAGGGAGAGAGGGGGAGGGGGAGAGGGAGAGAGGGGGGAGAGAGAGGGGGAGGGAGAGGGAGAGAGGGGGAGGGAGGGAGAGGGAGAGGGAGGGTGAGAGAGGGGGGTAGGGAGAGAGGGGGAGGGGGAGAGGGAGAGAGGGGGAGGGAGGGAGAGAGAGAGGGAGGGGGAGGGAGAGGGGGGGTTGGGGGGGAGAGAGAGGGGGAGGGGAAGAGAGAGGGAGAGAGAGGGGGAGGGAGGGAGAGAGAGGGGGAGGAAGAGGCGGGAGAGAGAGGGGGTTAGGGAGAGAGAGAGGGGGAAGGGGAGAGAGAGAGAGGGGAGGGGGAGGGAGAGAGGGGGGAGGGAGGGAGAGAGAGAGAGGGGGGGAGGGAGGGGCGAGAGAGGGGGAGGGAGAGAGAGCGGGGGAGGGAGAGATGGGGGGAGAGAGAGGAGGAGGAAGAGAGAGGGGGAGAGAGAGAGAGAGGTGGGAGGGAGGGAGAGAGAGAGAGGGGGAGGGAGAGAGAGATAGGGGGTGAGGGAGAGAGAGATGGGGAGGGAGAGAGAGATAGGGGGTGAGGGAGAGAGAGAGAGAGGGGGGAGGGAGAGACAGAGAGAGAGGGGGAGGGAGAGAGAGAGAGAGAGGGGGAGGGAGGGAGAGAGAGAGGGGGAGGGGGAGGGAGAGAGGGGGAGGGAGGGAGAGAGAGATGGGGGAGGGAGGGGCGAGAGAGGGGGAGGGAGAGAAGAGAGGGGGAGGGAAAGATGGGGGGAGAGAGAGAGGGGGAGGAAGAGAGAGGGGGAGAGAGAGAGAGAGGGGGAGGGAGGGAGAGAGAGAGGGGGTGAGGGAGAGGGGGAGGGAGAGAGGGGGAGGGAGAAAGCGAGGGGGAGGGCGGGCAAGAGAGGGGAAGGGAGGGAGAGAGAGGGGGAGGGAGAGAGAGATGGGGAGGGAGGGAGAGAGATGGGGAGG
The DNA here is from genome assembly GCF_044704955.1 of Pristiophorus japonicus. NCBI lineage: Eukaryota > Metazoa > Chordata > Chondrichthyes > Pristiophoridae > Pristiophorus > Pristiophorus japonicus. Next base: position 1,297 of record NW_027250908.1, on the reverse strand, counting down.
GAGAGAGGGGGGAGGGAGAGAGAGAGGGGGAGGGAGAGAGAGGGGGAGGGAGAGAGAGCGAGGAGGGAGGTAGAGAGAAAGGGGGAGGGAGAGAGAGAGAGGAGGGAGGGAGAGAGAGAGAGGGGTAGAGAGAGAGGGGGAGGGGGGAGGGAGAGGGAGGAAGAGAGAGAGGGAGAGGGAGAGGGAGAGGGAGAGAGAGGGGGAGGGAGAGAGAGAGGGAGGGCGGGAGGGGGAGGGAGAGAGAGCGAGGGGGGAGGTGAGAGAGAGGGAGGAGGGAGGTGAGAGAGAGAGAGAGGGAGGGAGGGAGAGAGAGAGGGGGAGGGAGAGAGAGAGGGGGAGGGAGGGAGGGAGAGAGAGAGGGAGGGAGGGAGAAAGAGAGGGGGAGGGAGAAAGAGAGGGGCAGGGGGGAGAGAGAGAGAGAGGGAGGAGGGAGAGAGGGGAGGAGGGAGAGAAAGAGGGGGAGGGAGAGATAGAGGAGGAGGGAGTGAGAGAGGGAGGAAAGAGGGGGAGGGAGGGAGAGAGAGAGAGAGGAAGGAGAGGGGGAAGAGAGGGGAGATGGAGAGAGAGAGAGGGGGGAGGGAGAGAGATAGAGAGATAGAGGGGGGAGAGAGATAGAGAGAGGGGGGATGGAGAGTGAGAGGGGGAGAGAGAGAGAGAGAGGGGGGAAGGAGAGAGAGAGAGGGGGGGCGGTGAGAGAGAGAGGGGGTGGAGGGAGAGAGGAGAGAGGGTGGAGGGAGAGAGAGAGAGGGGGGAGGGAGAGGTGGAGAGAGGGGGGAGGGAAAGAGAGAGAGAGTGAGGGGGGAGTGGGGCAGGGAGAGAGAGAGAGAGGGGGTGGGAGAGAGAGGGGGGGAGGGGAGAGGGGAGAGAGAGAGAGAGGGTGAGGCAGAGAGTGGGGGGGAGGTAGAGAGAGAAGGGGGATGCAGACAGAGAGAGGGCGAGGCAGAAGAGAGAGGCGGGAGGCAGAAAGGGAGAGAGGGGGTGGCAGAGAGAGTGGGGGGAGGTAGAGAGAGAGAGAGAGGGGAGGCAGAGAGAGAGGGGAGGCAGAGAGAGAGAGGGGGAGGCAGAGATAGAGTGAGGGGGAGGGACAGAGTGAGGGGGAGGGACAGAGAGGGAGGGAGGGAGAGAGAGGGGGAAGGGAGAGAGAGGGGGAGGGAGAAAGAGAGACAGGGAGAAAGAGAGACGGAGAGGGAGAGAGAGAGATGGGGAGGGAGAGAGAGAGGGGGAGGAAGAGAGAGAGGGGGAGGGTGAGAGAGAGAGGGAGGGAGGGAGGGAGAGAGAGAGAGGTGGGGAGGGAGAG